>NC_134569.1:70599611-70712111 GCF_050947875.1 Dermacentor variabilis | reverse complement strand
CCAGCTTGTCATTAAATACAGCAGCTCCCTCTTGTATTGATCAATCGTGGCCCGCAGCCCTAACGAAGGCCACACCCCTTGCCGGAACGTTGGCTCAAGCGATATTCATTGTTCGACCACTCTCTGTCACTTTCAAATATTCATCTTTCTGTCAACATCAATCTTCTTTGAATTAGCAGGCAACGGATACCTCTAAAGTGAGTGAGTGCGAAATTTTTTTAGGTCCTGAGGAGAAAGAGATTCCGCTAAAAAGAAAATAGCCTTCCTAGGCAGCCGGAAACATATATGAAATGTCCGTAGCTGAAACGAGGTTAAAAACAAAGCTACATTTGTGATCCCCTGCATACCGAGGCACCAGTGTAGCTTCTTGTATTGCACAAATGCTCCGAGAGAATGAAGTAGCTCAAGCTGCGAATGTAATTGCCGTTTCAGCACTGTTTATGGTGCTATGCTAATGTCTACCAGACTTCACGGCACAGCCACCTTACAGTTACAAATGGTCTGCACTCGACTGACATAAATGGACACAAAACATAGCCCACGCCCATTGCAGCCGTGTCCGTAGTTCTGCTTCGTGCTGACTCGAGAATCTGCGCTCGCCTATCCGCCACAGCGCATTCCAGCGTCTTTTCCAATGTTATAACGGCGCAAAACGGCAACAACTGTCGCGGGGACGCAGGCAGGAGCCGGCACTGCTCGGCTATTCGCGACGCCGCTCCAGAGCCGTTGAATAGCGGCGGCCCACTCTCGGGGAGCGCAGAAAAATGTTTCGCCGTAATCGGATTCCACTCGCCGTAAACGGCATCATTTTTTGATCAACGCCACCGCGCCGGGCCTATTGCTTCGACTCTCGCCGGGCCGCTTCGGCGCTTGTGAGCTAGCGGGCGCGCTTCATATATAGGCGACACAATGTGCCGAGAGAGCGCGCGGCGATGTTTCTAGCTCACAATAGCGGAGAGAACTTTCTCATACTTGCGTGTCGTAACGGCTGCCGTGTTGTGTAATTTTGCAACCGTACCTCGTTGCTTTCCTTGTATATACCGGTTCCATCATAAAGAATTCTGCCACTATCTCTCTCTCTCTATCTAGCTCCGGTACCTTGCCTGCTCTCTCTTTTTCTCTCTGTCGGAAGCAAGGTAACCGAACGTCTCTTGGGGAACGAGCGCACACCGAAACAAGCCGTTAGAAACCGAGGTAAAAGAGGGCGTGGCGCTCACAGCTCTCACAAGCGAGTGAGCGCAGTTTGGTGGACAGTTTTCAGCTCTCCACGATAATTACTACAAGAGGCGACCAGTCCTCGATAGGCTAAGGAAATGGTTTCTTGACCTAATGTATGAAGATCACTGCTTTGGCGTAGACGGCAAAAGCGCGTTGCCTGTGACAGCTAGTAATGACCAAACTGAGTTTCCATAATTCAATTCTTTCCAAAACTATTGCAAAGCACCAGACCTACCTACCAACACAATTCACGCCTGCTGCATGATTGTCAGCACCATTGGGGTATAGCACTTGCCGCAAGTACACTTGACACTTTCGGGCATCAAAAAGAAGGCTGGAGTGCCGTTGCAAGCTTTAAACGAAGCACCCGGCAACAGTCCTACATAGATGGTTCAGTGAACCTCAACAGCCCTGCGGCTGCAGTCATCATTCCGGCAAAATCTGAAGAAATCAAGTTCATAACATCATGCGTAACCACATCGATGGGCGCAGGGCTTGAGATACTCCGTTCTGCACTTCATTTAAAACTATCGATTGTTGGCCACAGCAACAATGGACAGTTTCTTGCGACTCCAAGGCGGGCCTCCAAAGCATAGACAACGCAATGCCCCAGGAATCCAATAAACAATGAACCTGAGAAATTCGACAGACCTATCGGCGCAACCAAAACAAGGGATATGACTATATTTCAATCGCTTCCGGAACGCTGAAATATCAGCGGGAATTACCACGCCGATTAAGCCACCCAATCTGCTCATGAAAACAATCGGTGTGTTTTCATTCCACTTTCGCGAACTGCCTGCGGTTGGACTGGGCTCGATGTCCGGTGAATGTGCACTGGCCTGATAATAGTTGTCTCAAGATATGCAGCTACATCTACCGCTTCGGTTACCACTACCTAAACATGCCATGTTGTACGGTTTGTTAGTCGGCGTCGCAGTTACCAACTCCTATGTCTTTCTTATTGGAATGGCCGACAGCTCCACGTGCGACACGTGAAGCTGTGATGAGACGCTCGCACACACTCTCTGTCCCTGCCTGCACTGTAATGCCAATAGGCAAGTGATGTGACTGCTGGACCAACTGGATAATTGTATTTTATCTGAACATGAAGTTCTAGGTCCGTACTCCCAAAGAGACCCCACGCAGAAACCTTTACTCGCGGTTCTCCGGTGCCTGCAGTCCCCGAGCTTTCGTGATAGACTAAGAATGCAGCCAGCTACCGCTCTGCAGTGTATGAAACCACCTAGCTCATGCTCGTCTTTCTTTTTCTGTCTCTCCCCTTTCGCTCTCTATCTTTTCATCCCCCTACCCCTTCCCTTCGTGCAGGGTAGCTAACCGGAACAACCTATGATTAACCTCTCTGATTTTTGATGCATCCTGTCTCGCTCACCATAATTGCTAACAAGCGTGAAAGGACGCAGACAGAAGTGCTCTTGTGTGCTTTTGCACTGGTACTTTTGTCCTTCCACATTGCTTTGTAGTTATGGCACTTTACCAATTTACTCTCTTTTCCGTGTTAGTCAAGCACAGTGGCTTACAAGACTACTTCAACGCATTTGATCTTGATGGCGGAACCATCAATCTCTGAACGCACGAAATAATTTTCGACACCTAGGTGCAGAAGGAAAAATCTTCCTTTTCGAAACTACCAGCACCATTAGCTATAGCTCAGTCGTCAAAGGCATACTTTTAAAGGCATACCTTGTAAACTGAGAAATAACAAACGTGTCCATTTTCTTTCAGCTAGGGGCAGGCCACATGAGGAGCCCAATTTGTACAGCACAGCTCCGACTATGCTGCCACTCTCACAGCATATTTATTTCGACAACGCCCTACCGTCACCGTACAGCAAAACGAGCGCATTGAAATGAAACCAGGGAACGCACTCCGTAAACAATGATTGATATGCGTTTATTTACAGACACTCAACGTGACGTATAAGGCAACAATTTTCCGGCAACAGATATATTCACTGTTCTACTCTTCAACATCGAAGCTCTAACAGAAAACGGTTCACTCGCGGAAACTAGTGATCTTGACGTTTCCTGAGCGGTGAGAATAAAAACAGACAAAGGAAACTTTCATTCGCACACTCGCAGCATGCTCACCTTAAACATGCAGCTTTGGGCTGAGTAGTGTTCAAAGTAATGTTCATCTTTAGTCTAATACCCATTTACCTGACTCAACACTCATTCCACGTGGTGAAAAGCTTTTCTCCTATGCTTTCATTATTGTTGCGAATATTTTTTTTTAATAAGCTATCTTGTGTCATCCGTGAAAAAGAGCATCTGGTTCCCGCTCACTTTAGTCGTGCGACAGCCTAGTGAGTGATTCAGAGTTGATTTACTCTTCACTTCCGTTGTCCGTTCATTCATATAAGATCTTGTCCTCGTATGCAGACAACAGTGGGCAGCGCAAGTTAAAAACATCACCTCGATCTGATGACCATAAAACTTTCAATTTAAAGTTACAGGCTTACGTCAACAAGAGCCATCCTGAAGTTCATGAGCCGGCCCTGACCGGCTGATGAACCCATGACTAAACCACTGAGGGTTCAATGCGCAGTTTTTATTGTATGCAGTAAAAAAAAACTACGCATTAAACCCGCTTTACGTGAGTATAGTATGTGTCCTTGCCTTTTCCCAAAGATTTCTACTTTTGTCATATCAGCAACTGCACACTGAGCGTTCCAACTCCTGTTTAACTTGGTAGACCGTGGAAGAGTACCTACACCTTGAGCACGTCTGCTGCTCTCGAATCTGTGCTTTGTCACAATATTCGTATAGCACGCCTTATCACCTCGGTCGTTTCTTCTCCCACTCGCATCTTTACTGTGTGTGGATATGGCGCGTGCACAAGCTCGACCGGTAACGCGTAAGCTTGACCTTGGCGCACACAGTTCTGGGTTGGCTGAGTTTCACTTGCAGACGCTGTCATCTGCTCGGCACTGTCCATCCGGTTCAGACAGGAATAACACACCAGTCTGACAAACACAAAGTTGAAACACATTCTTGTAAGGGCTCCCCGATAACGCCGGCAGCGGAGTCTTGAGGTTCTGGAACACGATCCGTTCCGAGTCGAGGAATATCTGTGGTGAAGACATAACAAAAGAAAGGCTATTACCTTTTGGCTTTGGCTTTATTTCTGAGAAATCTACAGTGCGCAATTTGTGGTAAAGGTAAGGTTAAAAGCTTCACATTAAACAGGTTAACTGGCCCTACTTTCTCGGTAACATTAAAGCAATGAACAAAGCAGCTTAGTCAAACACGTATGTACAAACAAGCGCAAGAAGCAACATGGGCAAAATAAGATATGAGCAGATTGGACATACAAGAAACAACAAGAAACGTTTAGTCACTGATAGCATGACAAAAAACAAATAACTCCTGCTTCGATATAACACGCAATAAATCTGCAATTAAGTTGTATTTCTTGAACGCTCGTGTTAAAAAACTGTTTTATGAGCTGGTAGGCATAATTAGCACATGTTCGTGGGATATGTCGGTATGCGTGGTGTCTTGTTAGATGAATGGGCCTATTTTCTCGGAAACTTTCGGCGCTTTGCAAGTTAGGACACAGTTTACGGAATACTGCCTTACAAATGGATAGCAGTTGGCAGTCGTAAAGATCTCTTACGTTCAAGACGTGATCACTTAGAAATAAACTAGCAGAGTAAGCATTGCAAGGTAGCAGTGTAAGCAGACCTCTTTCTACAACAAAACGAAATTAGGTGCGTTTTGCGTACTACTACCACTTATTAAATGACACTAACTTGGGTGATAATAGAAGGAATAGTTATGCATGAGTAGCTTTTGTTTCAGGCGAACCTACTGCTGGCATTTCTTAGAACACCTAGGGGTATACAGAGCTTCTTCCTTCACAAAACACTTCAAAGGAGCGGAACTCAAAACTGACGTCCATGTAGATCCCTGGGCGTTTACAGCATTTTTCTTCTTTTTCTTTCTTTTAATATATGCAGACTGCCAATGGTACATTTCCCTTTAGTGTCTTAGAGGGACACTGAAGATAAACACTGATTCGCTTAATTATTTGTTTCGAAACTCTACTTTTGTTAATTTTATGGTAATGAAGATAAGACAGACCAGAAGATCATTTTAATTTCGCGTTTAAACTCCAGCGCTGGTACGTCAGTGATACGTCGCGCATTTCAAAGTATTGCCCCGCATTTTAGGCCGTTATGACTAATCAAAACTTTCTGAAACATGCTAAGTTCAGTTTCGGTCTCCTTTATAATACAATGTAGTCCCTCCTTACATATTGATTGATTGAATAAATGTTTATTTAACAGATGGCCCGGGCCTATGGGGTAAATATGTATATATACACAGGGTGTTTTCTTTTCTAGCTGCACCAAATTTTTTAGATTGCTTATGACAGATAGCAAAATTCTAACCCTTCATCTATATTACTCGATGAGGTGGCCATTACTTCTAGAAGAAATCAAGATGTTCACTCCAATAATTAACGTAATTGTGCTAGTTAACTTGCTAATTAATTTATTTACGCCGCATATTTAAATCTACGAATTCTAGCCGCTGAATTCTCACGGCGTATCCACTTGGAACGAATCCTGTGGACAGCCAGATTTCCGAGATATTAATTTTCAAAGTGCCCGTCGAAATGCGTTGGTGTTCAAGTGACTCTTGTGCTTCAATGCATAAAATAGCTGTTTCTTAAAAAAGTAACTGGAACGCCAATGCATTTCGTCGGACACATTGAAAATAAATATCTCGGAACTGGTGCGGTCCAGACAAATCGCTCCAAGTGGATACGCAGCGCTAATTCAGTGGCTATAATTTGTAGATTGAAATATGTGGCGTAAAGTGATTAATTAGAAAGTTAATTAGCGTAATCACCTTAATTATTGAATTGAACATTTTCATTTCTCGTAGAATAAACGGCCGCCTCATCGAGTAATTTACATCAAGGGTAAGAATTGTGCTATCTGCCATAGACAATTCTTTAAAGGTTTCATGCAGCTAAAGAAAGCCCCTGTATATATATATATATATATATATATATATATATATATGAATTAAAATGCACTGCTGGCTATCGTAATGTTTACCTCGCCTTGCCTCGACTGGAGAGTAAGGTTCTGGTGACAGGCGACACTGATGTCTCCAGCTTTTGATTCCACAAGAACGCCTTGCGGCGCTTCCACCTTAAGCCTTCGGGTAGGCGACTCGAGCCTGAAAAGAATTATGCGTTAGCGGCGCTGAGAATAAGCGTTCGCTTCCATTTTCTTTCTTTTCTTTTGCAACCAGCAATTTCTGTTTCGAATTTCTTCCATGTTCCTAACGTCTGACGTTTGAACTTATGCATTTAACAGCCCTGCGCAAGGAAAATGCAACGCGGGCAAATTCTACGGTTCATCATGCATATCGTCATTCGCTAGGCTCTCAATAAGTCAAACGTACGGCAAGAGCATTACACGAACAAAAAGTACGTATTTTACAAAGAAGCGCATAAGTATTATTTTTTTTTGCATATTGTTTCGGTTTGTTCATTTTTTTTCTTTATACAAGAGATTGAGATTCACTGCTTTTAATCCACGGAACGGAAAGCGGATAGAGAAATAGCGCAACGCTGTTTTCTTTTTTTAGTAATCATGGGCTTACGGACATTACAAGCGCACTCACTTTAACTGCTTGAACGTCTCGGAACGGACTAACGGTGTCTGCACCGACCCGTCGAACCTTACGCCTCCAGGACCTGGAAAGACAAAGCATAGTAGAACATTTATTTCTTGGTGGAATTACAGAAGGAATCGACTACGTTATAATCGCGCCGCCGATGATGAATCAGTTTTTGTGCCATATCCCATCTTAAGTGTTTAACAAAACAACATTTCAGGTCAAAGAAGACACTAGAATACGGTTGCTCAATCGTTACTTGTCTAATTAAATAATGTCTGGACTTTCTTTATGCAAATAAGACACAAATCATTCATGTAGTCATAACATGTACCCACTGGCTCTCGCACAGGGCGATCTATCTATCTATCTATCTATCTATCTATCTATCTATCTATCTATCTATCTATCTATCTATCTATCTATCTATGTAGATAGATAGATATAGATATAGATCTAGATATATCTACATGTATTTCTATATAGATAGGTAGATCGCCCTGTGCAATATAAATATATATATATATATATATATATATATATATATATATATATATATATATATATATATATATATATATATATATATATATAGTCACACCATAGGAACCGAACAAACATTATAAATAATCAAAATCGGGTGCCTCTGTTCTGCTTCTGAGTACTCGTTCAACGCAATATAAAAAAAATGAGCTCTTTATAAATTCAGTTGAATGCCCTATAGTGCTTCTGTATCAACAAGTTTGACTCCATTGTGAAGCAAAGTATAGGTTTGCGAACGGTTTATTCACAATAATAATAGTAAGAATTATCGCAATTCACTGTATCAGGCGATAAGAGCCCTTCTTGGAAGCGTGTGCAATTTGACATAATTTTGGCTTCTCATGCACAATTTTCATAGAAGACTCCAATGATTTCCCGCTATTTTTTTCTTTTTTTTTTTTATTGCAGCACATTTCGTTATTTTGACACGAAATTTTTTACGGTCATTTCCGTTCTGCTAACAAGACTGCGATATCGCTTGAATCCATGAGTATAAAAGCAAACCGTGAACTCTGAGTTAGGCTTGCTTTTTGTTTCCTTAGGGAGAAAGAAGAGATCTACTCCGAGGCGTAAATTCTCACCGGTGACTTTTAAAGAGTCTGCGGCGACTGTAACTTCATCGTCGGCAGCCCGAAATAGCAGCTTTCCTCTCGAGTCACGCACTCGAAACTCGTCGGCGAAAGCTTCAACGATTGAATTTCCTGTAATGGATACGAAAACAACCACATTGTATTACGCTCGTGAGTACCAAGCCGGCGAACACAATACAGTCTCTTCTCTATAACCCTCATTTTAACTTACTTACAAAAGAAAACAACCCAGAAAAGGCAACCAAGAAAAATGGTAGCGCACATTTCTTGTCTTTCCTTCCCGTGTCGCTTGAGAGCTGCGCTTCTATGTATCGAACCTGGCCGAGGCCTACCCTACAGAGGTAGCAATACTAAGAAAACAATTGCAGTCTAAAGCAGTTATAACAGTAACAAATTGACACTTAGTTGTAATCCTTCATTGACATAGTCAAGAGTAAATCAACGAGCGAACCATATTTTAAACTTAAAAGCAACGATTCTGAGAGAGAGAGAGAGAGAGAGAGAGAGAGAGAGAGAGAGAGAGAGAGGAAAGGGGAAAGGCAAGGAGGTTAACCAGAGAAAAAGATCCGGTTGGCTACCCTACACTGGGGAGAGAGGGGAGGGGGAGGTAAAGTGGTAACAAAGTAGAGATAAGGAAAGGAAGGAGCGTAGACACACAATCACAATCGGTCACTGGCACCGAATACTGTCATCGCACAGCACAGTAACACTTGCCGCACTATCAACATCTGTTCAGGCTACAGCCGCCTGTCCAATTCTGTCGCCCTCAAAAACCGCAACAGTGCCCTCGTCGCCCTCTGCTGCGATGGCTTGTGATGGCGGTATTTTAAAATAAGTTCCTCTGTGAGAGGTCTTTGGTCATTCTGAAACGCTGCATGTACACGATTTGCTGGAGTACTCGAGTAACCTACCCACCTCCTCCCTTTTTCTCCTTACAACACAATTTACTTTTTATTCATGTTTTGTACAATAGCATAACGGAACCGTATTACAGCTGCAAAGAGAAAAACTACTACGTGCCTGGGAGCAGCCGTAAGCTACAGCGGGGCAGTGACCACCAGGGCGAAGAGTTGGTCCCGGGTTCGATCCACGCATCAAGACAAATTTCGCGAATCTATAAGAAGCCGGTGTGGTTTTCCTTTCAACCTTGGTGTTACTCTACGTTGGATGACTGTTTTTACCTTCCAAGAAACTTTCTCCACGTTGCAGGTTACCGCGTAACTGATTTGCCATATTCTGTGTTACTGCTGTTGCGATCGATAACAGCTTGACGCAGCAACCGCAACGTGTGTGGATTGGATAGCGCCCGCAGAGCTGCAGGTGGCCCTGACGGTAACGGGGTGATTCCGCTCGGCTTAGGAGTTGTGCTTTTGTAAAAAACAAATGTTCTTATTATTGCACACTAATGAGAAAAACAGCTGGAAGTTTTTCTGGGTAGCTGAGCGCGTTCATTGTGGCATTCTTATGTTTACTGATTCTTCGTAGTTCTTTCTTTTTTTGCAAAATGGGTACGTTTTATAAAAAATTGTATATGAATAAGATATTTGAACGCATGCCTGCATGATGTTCATATTCACAGAAGCCGTACTGAGAGAACGCACTCACCTATAAAAAGTCGATTAGAAATCTGCCCTTGCTTATTTCTGGCATTGAGCGTAATGTTCTTGGAAGACTCTATGTTGAGGGGCTGTTCCTGGAAATAAAGCGATCGCTTCAGTACATAAGGTACTGGTGTACACCAAAACATTTACCTTGAGCAGCAACAGAGATTGCCACGAAAACAAATCTAGCACATCAATTCAGTATTTTGACACCCTGTTTTTAAAGACATATACTGTATATTACCGGACCCTGGATGTAAGCCTGTCATCATTCAGGGCGGACTGACACTTATTCTTCAGCCGCTGGACGTGGCACTGAATAACTCCTTCAAAGATTGCATGGGCCTGTCCTACAATGAATGTTTCCAAGAGGAAAACCAGAAGACACCAACAGGGCGGTTGAAACGCTCTTATTTATTTATTATTTATTTCTCAACTATATACCGCAGGCCGTGAGGCGCAAGCAGGAGTGGAATACAAAAATATAACAATGTTAAATTGCAACATCCAAATTCAAGCAAAACTAGGTGTAGCAAATAACCCATAACAATATTAATATGAGCTAAACAACATGGTCCCTTATAAGGTCAATAGAATCCACACACTAAGCCGGCAAAGAGTTACAATCAGTGATTGTCTGAGGAAAGAAAGAAAGCTGGAATAAGTTAGTGTTAGCAAAGTACGGGGCAAGAGAAACGTGGTGGAAATGTCGGGTTTCTCTAGTTGTCGATAATGATATGCACCGTAAGGAATTTAATCCTCACTGTTTAAATGAGCGAAGTAGCGCAATGGGTCAACGATGCCTGGTATGGAGTGTCAACCGGCAAGCTCCGTGCGGCGTATTCCAGGTGCGGCATCTCGGTACTGCCGGCACCGTTTCCGACGGCGAGCAGCAGCATTGGCTGACACGGTGGCAATGACCGCGACTGCGGCCTTCTCTCAAGCGACGACGAGTCGTAAGCGACGTCACATGGACAAATAAGTGTTCCTTTGCATGACTCGCTCTTCTAAAAGCTTATTGGTGAGCTAGGGCCACAGAGTGAGGCTGTGTTCGGAGTCTTCATTTTTGTGCCTATAAGGAGTTACAAGTTGGAGGATCGACTTATAATCGGCAATGTACGGTAGCAGCTGTCTTTTTTCTATTATTATTCAGCGGTAGAGTTAACTCGCCTAACGGAAACCTGGGAGGCTCACTTAAACATCGTGAAAAAAAAAAGTACGTTCCAATCAGTACCACGCAGAGTTATCGACGTTCCTGTACCTGCGGCCCAATGAGGCAGTATAGCAACTAAGCCCGGGGAGCGTGTTTCGAAAACTCACGGTAGCGAGCAACACACACGGGTGCACCTGCCTAAGTGCGCATTACAGGCGCGCTATCTACATTCGATACTTTGTACAACTTACTCCTCTCTCGTTTTGTAGTTTGTTTACAACACCTGTCGCTCCGGGCGACCTGTCCTGATATCGGCCACGAATGGAGAAATAAAGAAACACGCAGTGGTCAACGCACTCGAACAAACTACGCTCGCGGGCGCTAGCGAATAGAAAAACGAGGCACGCGATCTCACGACTGCTTCTCGGCAGCCCGCCTATCCACCGAACATATTCTGGGGGCAGTACCACACCGGTCGTCGTTACCAAACAGCACCGACTGGCGACATGGAGTGCGCTCTCGCACGCCCGCGCACACACGCACGCACGCGCGACCTGCAGGTTAAGGGCTTAATGAAGCTTGCGCGAGGTGCCTCGTGTCGTAGGCTTAATGAGACCCCACTGATTGCGTGCCAACCGTTATTAACGGCGCCGCAGCCGCCGCACGGCGCTCTCTCCGCCCTCCCCCTATGCTGTGCCCTCACCTCCTCCCTCCTCGCTCGCACCCTCTTCTACACCGCCGCCACACGCATTGCACGTCCCTACAACAGGTAACCCAGGATGATCGCGGCATACCATTAACGCCCTGCGAGTCGAACCGAATGCGTGCAGTGGGTGCGAAGGGACGGGAGGAGGGGGGGGGGAGGATGTGGTGGAGGGGTTCGACGGCTGGCCGTCGAGCACCGTTCGCTTCCGCCGCCACCGCCGCCGTACGTGCGCCGGCGACACGAGCGGTTTGCCACCGGCAGCGGCCGTGGTTCTTGTTAGGCGCAAGTTCGAAATGCGCTCTGGGAGGCCCGCTGCGTCCACCCGTCCGATATGCTAGCCCTCTCCTTTTACTCCCCGGGGATAAAAAATAGTACGCCTGTTCTCCGGACCTCGCAATCGCGCGGAAGTCAGGCGGGCCGAAGCGTTTTGTGCACGCGTGTGTAGTGGTTCAGTGCTTAGGGTTCGCGTAAGTGTGGCCGCTGAGCAATGACCCTGCCTCGCTGCGCTCTGTAAGCTTGCGTGCAGAGACGATTGCGTTCTTGGAAATAAAAGGGGTAAGACGTAAACGGAAGCGAAGAGAGAGGTAAAGGATGGTTCGCAACCTGCAACCTGGATTTGTAGTCTTGAATATGGAGGGAGTTGGCACAGTAACAGGCGTCTCTTCGATGTTGGTGGAGGTCGTGAGTCGCGCAGTTACCTTAAAGCGCAGCGTAATTAAAAGAACCTGTAGCTGTTCGCTGTCCGTTTGAGAGCCTTTTTTTATCGGTTAAAATTGAACCCCAATTTAGATAAGGAGAAACAGTAAAAAATGAATGGGACATTTCAAATTAGATGTATTGGAGCTGCACTTACGTTGTGAGTTTAAAAAATGTCACATTGAAATCCGAATGCGCAGCTTGAACGCACAGTCAGTTATATAGAAGCTTGGGACTCTTCCGAAAGCTTTCGCGCAGAGACAGCACCGTTTATCCGCTGTTGACAACATCATTTCATTAGCGCTCAGCGATGAAATAAGTTTACTGCGTTGGTACCCTATAAAAGTGAGCATAGTGAATCGTACTTTGCAAGAACTTTCAGTAATGAAGCCAGATATGTGACCAGCACCGCAATCCTGCAAAACACTGCAAAGCAAGCCTCTGTTCTTAGAATGTGCTCTGGTTATAAGGCCTATAGGAACCTCAGGTAACGATAGCTTTGCGTACTTTTCTGGTGATACAAACGCAAACGTATACAAAGTTTCGCAATGTGAGCGAACACTACAATGTGGACTTACCCTTCTTGATCGTATTTGCGCGGCGTATAGTGAATTCAGGAACTCTGCTTCCCCTTCGAGCCGCACACCATTCTCAACTATGCGTAATCGGCCCATGCCATCCTGACGGAGAAGAAAAACTCAAGTTAAGGCAACTTATAATACCAGCGCGTTGAAATTTTTATTTGCACTGTGAGCATAAATTAAAAAGCTAGACGAAAAAGAATCGCCACGTTTTCTAACACAAGCGCATTATGCAAATATCGGATAAATTCCATGCGTGCTCCTTCTTATTTCTTGTTATCTCGAGTACAGAAAGGCTTTAGCGAGAGAAACAAGCTTTCATGATACGTTGAAGATGAAAGGCCTGCAGCGTTTATATGGCCGCACTGCGCTTTAATATAACGCGACACTAAAGTAAACGCTGTGCTTGAGATAACGGAGGAGCTCCGTCGTTGATGGATACGGGGCGTATAGGAACATGGACATTCACATGATGGTGCTCGTGATGAAACAGGAAACCAATGTGGCACGAGAGAGGCCTGGAATGGAAGCTATACCTTCACTCAGAATAACACAAGTTATTTCTTTCTCCTTTCATTCTTGGTGGTCCGAGGCCAGCTATAACATTGACATCATTGGCCCATTATTGTTAAATGACATGGTCTCTGTGTCAACACCATTTTCACCAATGACATAATAGCACCGAATGTCTAAGCGCAGCTACACCATTTTTTGATAACCCTAGAGAAAGCGGAATCGAACTGCCCCTAGGACTTACGTCCTGTGGTTAGTTCTCTAAATGATCGCTTTTCTTTAGGACCGGTTCAGTTATTCTGTGATTAGCGAATTGCGTCCCCACCCTTAGCATGACTCCTTTTTTGGGTGGGAGAAAACAACTGCACTTAATAGAAATGTGGAGGTTTTAACGCACGCAGCACGCATTGCTCACTCACCAGCGAGAAGTCGAGCACCCTGAGCACCCACACCGTCAGCGCCACGTTCATGATGACCATGGCAAACAGCAGCGTGACCAGCAGATACAAGCACCGCTTGCGCCATCCGTATATGCCCACCTGCACATTAAGCGCAGCGGAACAGATGTCATCGTCCTTTCACTTCAGCATGCAAAGCAATATTGACGGCTTAAGCCACTCAGAAATGACTGTGTAAACTAAAGTAAGTAAAAAGAAGCATCATCAAAGCAAAGTTTTCATTTAGCCATGCACAAGACTCTTAAACCAAGTTTATAATTCCACAATGCGACTCAGTATTAGTGCATTTATACTTCCTGCCTGCCTCATAGACATACCGTCCCCTCCTGCGTCCCTTCAATTCACAACGTGTGTTATAGTTCCTTCTTAAAAGCGTTTATCTTTGCAGCATGCCAAGGCCTACTCCGTAGGCCACGTGTAGCTTTGACATATGTTACGTCATCGGTTATTATGATTTTTCATAGAATACTGCGCGAAGTAATCGAATAGCGATCCTGCAGGCTAGCAGCAAATGAGAGGGAATTCATTTTCTTCTCTCGCTATACGTAACAGAAACAGGAACAAAAAGCTGCAATATAACAAGCCTGAGGAAGGCTTGTGCTTCACGTGCCATTTGACACATGTACACGCATTATGCGTCTAAAATCTGTACCGCTCTGCCACCAAAACGCAAACTTAGCAGTCTTGCGGCAGTTCGCTAAAGGTTTGCTCTGAACGCGCTTCCGAAGGGCTGCTTACGCAATTGAAGAAAAGATTAGTTGAGTTTCACCACCAATCTCGAGAGCTCAATATCGACTCCAGCCTAATCGAATTTAACTTCTCCTTATGGCTTGCGCAAGATCGCGAGATTGTTCCAGCTTGTATATCGGGCATGGACAACATGTATCATCTCTGGTATATAATGGCGTAGGATTTCACAGTGCCATTTTTATTAAAAAAAGTTTGAATTATCCGCCGAGCTGACCAAGTGACTATCGCGTTCTGGTACTGAGCACGATTTCGCGGGTTCAATTCCCAGCCGCAGAGGCCGCATTCTATTGGGAGCAAAATGCAAAAAATACTTGTGTATATCGTGACTTCGGCATCCATTATACAAATCGAGGTGGACAAAATTTATCCATAGCCTCCCCCCCCCCCACTCCCCGTTTATTATTTCTCCTACTCCAAACTCTAATGTCACTATGGCGTCTCTCACAGCGAGTTTGTTGGTTTTAGTCGTCCAACAATGTAAGTAATAAATAAAGAAATCTGGACAGAACTCATCCTTAGTGCCACTCAATGTAAGCGAAGCTTTCTTACTTTTGGTGAACGCTGCATTGAAACACAAAATATATTGTGTATAATGTGCAGTGCTCATTTTTTACATATTACTGCGTGTTCATGGCTTAAGAACTTGCGTGATTGCGCATTATAGCAGTCTGTGGATGGTAAAGTAAAAGGGCACTTAACGACTTTCAATACTGACAATTCCACAGTTGAACATGTGATCAATACGTCCACGGGATCTCGACGCAGGTATCGCCTCGCTTGATATCGGCTAGCCCTCGCTACTGCCGAAAGGCCCCACACTGACGACTTCCGTGCGTTGAAATCGCTTATTACAATGCGGATGCGTCATAAATCACCCGAGTTCACTCATAACACACGTAGCACACTGCCTTTGGTAAACACAACAGACAAATGGAGCACATTAGATCTTCATGAAAGTTAAGGGTGCGGAAAGACGCTAGCCTGTGTTGTCCGAATGAGACACTATGTAGGCCGATACGAGACTATATATCGTGTGGTGCAACTTCAATGAGTTGTGGGAGCACGACGTTTCTGCGTTATTGCGCACCTCTGTGATCGACAGTGGTCAGAAACGGGCACCAAGAAGGAAGGAAGAGGCAAATGAAGCTACGCTGTAAAGTTTCATCACAACTTCGTCTGCTGAGAGCCAACAGACGATGTAGGCAAAAAGGCTACTGTACAGACACCGCGCAAAGACGTTCCGCAATATGTTACTCAACAAGTCGTAAAGGGGCACTAAAAAGAAGTAATAAATCAATGTGTATTATAAAGTATTCTTGCAAAATTTTACTTTAATTCTTTCGCAGTAAAAGGTTATCTTTAAATGTTTGAATTTCGCGCCAGACGCGAGTGCCGATACGTCTGTGGGCCGTCGCGGATATCAATGTGTTTTTTCGCATTTCAGCCGCAGGGGTTCAGTAAAAGTTCTTGAAACTCTCTATGTTCAATCTCTTGCCTTTTTAGAATGCGGTGGAGTCCATAGTTACTGCTAAATAAGCTTAATTAGACCCGAGCTGACGGTGTCAAATTTCATGACGTCACTGCAAACTTGTGCGTGAACTTAATGCCGGCGTTGCCCCCGTCTTTCGCTTTTGAGTCTTTTCTGGCTTAGAAAGCATGTTCTAGAGGTAAGAGTGACTTATTTGGTATTGGGCAGGGTAAATTACTAATCCAGCTCAAATCGCTTCTCTCTTTCACCGCATTTCTCTCTCTCTCCCTTCTTCTATTCCCCTTTCTAATGCGCCAGAGTAGGGTAGCCAACCGCACTTATGACTGCTTAACATCCCTGTCTTCGTTTTCAGTTCTCTCACTCACTTCACCCACTTTTGTATTCCACGGCCTGTATCAGTCGAACTCTCACCGCGTTGCAAAGGGAGAATGCATAAAATACTTCCCTGTTTCGATATTTCTATCCTTTAGGCTTCCCTTATGATCGTCGCTTACCGACATGCCTGGTTGCACTAGGTTGCATTGGCCTGTACGTAATTGTATATAGAGGTGAAGAATATGTTATACGAAAGTGGACATGCGTTGTAAAAACATAAACGTGAATGCGGCGCTTGTTTCTGCAATCACAGTGCATGTAAGCTTGACATTTTAGAAATGCAAACGTGAGATTAAATTTTTCACTGCTCCGGCTCGAACCTTATTGCAATAACTTACTGCGAAATCGCTGTTAAAGCGGAAAAATTTCTCAGTAGAAAGCAACCAAATATGTTTTCTTTTGCTTTTTGTTTCTTTTTTGTTTTTGTTTTTATTGTGATTAGCATTCTTCGAGCATCAGAGTGCCATGTTGAGCTAGTTGCTGCACAACTTACGAAAGAGGCACCCTCTCTGTCTCCTCTTACTTCTTCCGATAATGTTAACCTTGCGTCACACATCCTTCTTAAAATTCTTAGCGTACTTCAAGCACTAGTCGGGCGTTATTTACACATATATATATGCGTCTCCAACCTTGAGATAGTTCTGCACCACCCTAACGAGAAGCTCCCCGGACGCCTGTGGCGGTCCGTGTTCTCACCTGCTGCTTGCGCGCGAAGCCAGCGGCCGCAGCGTCCTCGTCGTGGCAGGCGACGAGGTCTTCGGCCACCACGGCGTCGACGAAGACGGACGAGCGCCGCTCCCAGGCTGAAGGGCGGCGGGGCCCCTCCCACACCGAGGACCGCCGAGAGCCCGTGCCAGTCGCCGACGGCGGGGTGACCGTCAGCGACGGCACCAGGGGACCGGCCACCACGCCACCCGACGTCACGTTCATCGGCACTCACCTGCGAATAACGACAAAATGTTTCTTTAACAGCGTTGATAGCTGGGCTGGTTGATAAGGATACATTGATACAAACCGCGTGGCAACGCGGCACACAAGCGAAGAAGGGGACAGACGAGCACAGAGATGCAACAGAGGCCACTGAAGGAAAAAACAAAATACTTATATGTGTGTACAACCGCAGTATTTGTTTGTTTTTTTCGCTAAACTGAGTCGTGAGTCCGCCCTTCTTTGTGTCCAGTCAGATCACGAAGTTTGTATGAAAGATGTTTCTTGCGAAAACGATGCACACTTATCGCGAACCATAGACCATAAAAACAAATGTCAATGAATAAGAGCAATAAAAAAAGGCTGCAGATTAATAATCCTTGACGTATAAGCTACGCTTCAGTTAATTTGCAGTAGTCCAATAAGTGTCATGCTGTAGCTACAAGGAAACTTGTCTTCGTCCGGGAGAACACATGTCCTCTCGTCGATACATTGGCTGCAGACTGAGGCATCTCTTGTTCGATGGCTGTTGATTGCTTCACATCTCCATTTTCCTGTGAGCCCCTGTCTCGATAGAACAAGATCTTGCGTACGTCCTTTGTGCGCGCTCTCTGTATGCATGCATGCCTAACTTGATGCATTGTGCGTATTAGGTTTTGGGACACACAAATCACGTGCGTACGAAAATCCTCTCCAGCATACGATCACGAATCCGTATCTCCCTTTTATATCAAAGTCGACATTGACATGCCACCAGATTAGCGAATCATGTCATGTTTCTACGAAGGCTTATTCCCGCGAAACAAGGATGGGAGGGACCTTGTGCTAGCCGTAGCCTGGCGCGGGCTAGCCAGTTGTCACGACTATCGCAATCATCAAAATCATAATCGATGCGACGAGGTTTATTGTCCTTGACAACTTTACTGGAACGCTAAGTATATGAACGCACTGCAAGGGCTGTCACTAGCACAGGGCTCACTCGCTATCACGGCACGGTCCCTCGTCTTCCCCTTCAGCTGGCACATGCACAGCGGCGCGTCTGCTTCATTTCACCATCATCATCATTCTATTTTATGTCCTTTGGAGAACAAAGGCCTCTCCCAGAGATTAGTTACCCCAGATATTTAGTTACCTGTGTCCTCAACTGACACCATTCCACGCATGCCTGAACATTTACGAATTTCATCCCACCGCCAAATTTTGTGCCGTCCACGACTGCACTTCCCTACCCTTGGCACGCATTCTACAACTCTAAGGGACCACCTTATCTGTCTGGTGCATTACACGGCCTTCCCAACTCCATTTCCACCTTTTAATCTCGACTAGAATATCGGCTATACCCCCGTTTGCTCTCTAATCCACAGCTCTGTTTTCCTTTCTTTTAACGTACGCGAATCACTTTTTGTTGTGTCGCTCGTTGCACAGTTATTAGCTGGTTGAAAATAAATAGTGCATATTAGTGGTCGTTTGCATTGTAGGGCACCTTATTAATACAGAGTAATTGTGTGTGTGTTTGCATGAGGCATAACATTCTCTCAAAGCTCCAGTCTTCACCAGACATGGTTTTGTACTGGTGGACGAAATTTATGGCAGACTTTTTTTTTAGCCTATACGAGATGTCGATGACGTCTGCGAAACGTTGCATATTTTACACTATTTTCACATTTTCCAGCCCTCTTTGTGCAATAGAAGTACTCAAAAGCGATTTGGTTCGTGTTCGGTCTGAGCTTACTTTCAAATGGATTGTTGTCATTTCTTCTTAAAGAATAAACCACCTCGCGAATACGAAATCAAAATACTTTGATGACGTCACATGTGAAGCTGACGCGAGAACTTTAGTATGGCGTCATTGCCCTGAAGCTTGTTTTTGAGTCCTTTCTAGTTTACCAAGTTTCAAACCGCCGTACAACTGAGCAATTGCGCATTTTATAAGTGTCAATTCAGCTTAACTGAGCGTTTGTCCTTTCTCTCGCTATAGCGCACGTATTATCCCGTGATTATCGACAATTTGTGCATGCGTTCCTCGATAATGAGGTTGTTGGCATAAAAGGTACCTGCTACCAGGTGGCTTGCTATAGGAAGAGTGACCGTGGTCATACGGGACTTGATACGCCAGTTCTAAACGGCGATGAATGGCGTTTAGCTCATGAATGATGATGAATCATTCAGAGAGCGCAAAAACAAGCAAAAGAAGTGCATTCGAAAAAAAGTGGACTAGTAATTAGGCAAAGTAAACGAGAATTAATTATAGGAAGAATTTAGCTTTGTTGTCGTGAAGCAGAGCCCCATCGTCAGAACCCCAACATATATGGCCGGAAGAAGAATGATGTCATCGAGGCTGCGAACGGAAAAGAAATGTCGCAGGTATGAGAAGAGCATAAGCTACGTATGTGCACGAACAAATGAACGAAACCATTTGGGCTTGTTTGTACCCAGTAATATTTTCCTGATCAATGGCCAGCAAATGATGCATCATAATGCTCTGCAACAACGCTTACATTTTTCACGCCAGTGACCAGCAGCCATTCTCGTATTACCATTGTACTGAGCGGCACGAAAAAAAAAACGAAACCAATCTCTATTTATTTTGTTGTCGCATATATTGACTTATACTTGTGCAGTTTAAGTTTCATTTATTACCCGGGTTATCTGAATTTTGAATGTCAACTAAACGCAAGCCGATGCTTTCTTAAGCATTCCTTGTGAAGCTTGAAAACAAAAAAAAACTGATTCTGCCATGGCACTATGTACATAATTACAACATATGTCAAAAACACGTTCCTCACAATGTATACGCAGTCGACAATATAGATGAGTTCCATTAACTCTGTTTTCAGAGAAAACAGATTGACTTTCACTTACTCTTTGAAACAGCTTTAAATTATCGGCATAATCGACTACGCTATTTTCCGAGATGAAATTTGTATCGATCGATAGAGCAACAGTATACATAAAAGCTAATGCCTGGAAAAGCACTCTTTTCGAACCTTTGTTAAAGGGGCGTACGTGCTAGCGCACATATAGCAGCAAGAGTTATGCAGGAGGCCGGCCGGCAAACAAATATCTTAGTAGGATAATGTAGAGTTGCAGTCGTAATTGCAGGGCACTACAGGTTCTATAGTGAATTGTGTGTAGCGACTTAGTTCTGGTAATACCATAAAGTTCTAGTTATACCATAAGGGCACAAATAACTAATAGAACCCTACGCACACCTCAAAGATTTCGATAAAGCTACACGTAACCGGAAATATTTGAGAGCCTGTGGTCCCTGATAAGCCACGGAAACTCAAGACAGGCTGGAAGGAAACCTCAGGGCATGCCACTATAAGACGTGCCCAAAATACATCAAGCAATGGCATTAAGTGAGCTAAAAGGCTATATACAATGGTCCTGAAGAGCCCTCTTGCGCTGTAGCAAGTGTATTTGTGTTGCCTTCACACCTGTCACTGCAGCATCCTTTTCCGATAAAGAGATGCGCACGCCCGTATGTCGGCATAGTGTGCACGGAGGACCTTGCCTTGTCACGGGATCAATGTCCGTCGTAAAGGCATAAACCTAGCTGCACTTACCCCGAGGGACGGCACTGCGACATCGCCAAAACGCGAGATACGTGGCAGCAAACTTCCCCGATGGGACACAAAGAACCTCCAAACTGTCGCCGTCGGGACGAGATTTACGAGGCTACTTTTTATTTCCCAACGAGGCGACAGCTGCGCCTTCTCTTCTGCCCAGAGAACCGAATAGAGAGCTCGAGAGGCTTTTGATATCCGATGAGGGTGCCACTATCGAACGCGTCATTTACGACGTAGCAGAGCTAACATTTGTTCAGCCGGGCTCTAGCGCTGACTGGAATTCTATACGTGTTTCGCCTGCGGGCAGAAAACGGCGGGGATACCTCGATATTAATCGCACTTCGGCGCCGCTCTGCTAGATCACCTAACTAATGATGCTACACTGTGCAGTGCTCGCGAAGGCTAATCTGACTATTGTTGTATGTAAATAAACAGACAATACCGGTCATTAGTCACAGCGAAGGGAAAGGTAGACGGGCAGATGCGAAGGTCTGTTCATTGTTTTCCGGAACTCGGTCACAGCTATATGGGTGACTTATTTCGACACGTGAAGGATGGATAGTTTATGTGTTGTGCGAGATAGCTAGATCACTTGGAAAAGCAGATCGAACGGCGACAACAGTGTCAGGATGGTGACACTCTCGTGAAGCACAATAGCGTCCAGAAAAGAGCAAGTGCCATGCTAGAATGCCAGAAGAGGCAATGCTATTGAATATCGGTGTCTCTCTTGACTCCTTGGCTGCACCTCTTCATCAAATGCACTTTTTGTGTCCAGCGATGGCACGACGGCGCCCAGAGGGCATAGTAGAGTTTATTTGGCCAGTCAAGGGTGCTTGCGTTTGTCATACCAAGTTCAGAGAAAAAAAGAATACAGCGCGTGTATACGAGGGGTGCCTCAAGAGTACCAAGTCCTCGGTAGACTCCACTACAGAACACTTGCCACGCTGGCAACCTGGAGAGAATCGAGAGCGACCGTCGAGAGCGACCAACGAGAACCACTAGTATTCGGCTGCTGTGCGCAATGCCTTGCATTCGATTGGAAAAGTCTCTCCACTTGGCTGCGGGCCTTGCGGAGTGCGGATCTGTGTCGTTCTCGAGAGGGCTGCTCTAGGCAGTGGCGTGTAGTGTGCTCTGCGCCCGTCGAGAGAAGCAGGATACCACTACGCACAGGCGACCAAGTGGACTTTGGCTAAAAAAAATCAATGAGACCATTTCTTTTTTTTCTGTAGTATTGGCTGCTGGTCTGATTTCTTTCGGCATTTACAATATGCTTAAGTGCCATAGGGGAAATATTTATATGTAGAAGCAGTGAAATAGGTAAGCGCAACATGCACTAGTTTGAATACTATAGTAAAGAGAGCAAGTCAACAGAAAACGAAAAAAAGACAGCAGACTTCAGCGGTTCGTTCAGCTCTGAACTCGTTTACTGCGAGAGCACCATTTCCCACAGTTGTTGTCGTCGTCGTCGTTGTTGTTGTTGTTGTTGTTTCAAAATCACATTGCTATTGCCTGCTGGCTTTTCATATAATTGCTCTTACCCACCATGAAGGAATGGACAAGAAGCCAGTGGGTACAGGGTGGTTAGTTGGTTGCTTTGAACTTAGGTTACACTGATATTATATTTCTTTCAGAAAGCGTAAGAGTAGCAGTAAACCCCATTGCCCCAGATTCGAAGTCTTTTATTTCCCGCTTTGCAGGCTCCCTTGTTTAAACTTTTATTTACAAATTATTTTTCCGACTACACTTTCCAAATTGCTTATGTCCTTTCCGGTAATAAATAACTGTAGGAACCCTTCAGAATTTTTATTAAACACATGAGAGCCGCTCGTAAGCTGTGTTGCAGGGGACAGCCTTTACCGATGGCTGTAGTGTTCAGGAAGACAGGTACAAAATGCTCATACTGAGCTGTCAGTCCGCTCCAGTGCACATACCTCTCAATGAATTAGCACATAATATTTAACGGCTTTTATTTTACTTTCTAATATTTGTTAGTAAAGGTAACAATTCGGCAGATATATGCCTGGTTGAGGACCACTAAATTCAAGAGAAGAAAAACTTAAACCAAAATTTATTTTAAAAACCCGACGTTTCGGAGTCCTGACCATACTACTTCAGGGGTGAAATGGCGTAAGGCGCAGCAGTTCTTATGTGCGTTTTCGGCGCTTAGACAAGCGTACAGACAGTTTTCATAGACCTTCAAACTCACGATCGACGAAAAGTGTCTGTGCGCCAGTAGTGGTGCAAAAGTTACGCAGATACCATACGGGGCAGGAATCGCTGTCATATAGCATGCTATGGACAGCTGATTATACAGTCTAATACGGGTCTGCGAAAAGTGCTACTGGATGGCACAACATGTACATGTAAGGCGAAGAATTGTGTTCTTGACGGCATCGTGTTTGTGATAACTTGCTATAATTTCCAAGAGCTGGCATTGCAACCTTGCAGAGGCAGCTCATTGCGACGATCGAAAAAAAATGAAATGTATATTCCCCTGTAATACTAGCTCACAGCACAGTTACCCTGAAAACGTATTTTTGAACCCTGATGGCTTTTCACAATGAAGGTATACTCGACTTGTGCCAAGAGTTTGTCGAAGCGATTGCGTCAATAATAAAATTTAAGCATATCAATGCGAATTACGCTGTTATCGACTCTTTAAACACATCGCTATCGAGTTTCAATTGGTACCTAAACATGACTGTTGATCCCACATAAGGTTTTCAATATAAAGGCCGATTTGACGCTTGCTGATGGGTTATTCTATAAGTTACCTCACTGAAGCTATTTTAATGCACGAAGATGTATTATGCTGCAGTGAATATTTAAAACGCGGATCCCGCTATTGGGAGCGTTGTGACTGCTCCACGCTCGCTACCGACAGATGGGGCTTGTGGTTGAAATCCCAAATTTCTGCACAAGATGCCAATTAAGAGTGCAGGACCCGTTAAAAATTACATGCAAGAGCTGGCAATTCCAAGAGCAGCAGGGAACAGAATACACGCGAACGCAAGCGTGGTTGTAACTGTTAACCTTGTGCATTATGCCCTCCACCCCCACCCTCCTTTTTTAGGAACCGTGCAGTTCTTCCAGAAATGAACGCACGGAATCAACCCTTCCTGTCAAAATGCTTTCAGCCAGTAGTGCATCATTGAGAATGTAAAACATGTTCATTCAATATAAAACGCTAACACTGAACATCCAAAAGGGTGTTCAGTTGCCCTGAGATTTATGGAAAATGTGTGCAGAACATGGCGACGTCGTCGCTGATAAAAGCATTAGATATTAATACGTGGATGGTAATATGAAAGTGATATGGACCTGTGTGGTCTTTGGCGTTTCCGTTATTTTGAATAGAGGCGCTGGGGAAATGAAGTAGGCGGTGGTACTCGAGGCCGCAGCGACTCTTACCGCCTCTTACGGCGGATGCAAACGCAAACTTCCGGCCGTCTCTTAAGCCAGCTATCCTGACTTCGAGTTGCCCCATAAGCAAGCGCTTCCAGAACCGGAGAGCAAGTCTCCCACAAGGGTCCTTTCTCCGTGCGTGGGTACGCAGCCAGCCTCTTGCACGCGCGCGTGTGTGTTTGTGTGTGCGCACCTCTTTCATAGCCACGGCCGGGTTCGTCTTTCACCAGCGTCCTTTTACTTTGGCGGAACGGTGACTTCCGGTAAAAGGGAGGCCGCCGTCATTTCCGAAATACGATGCCTACTCCGCATACAGTATAGGCCGCGGCAACTACAGCTGATGGATTGCTTGGTATGTAACAATGATCACCCGGGCGCAGTCGGCGGATCAGTCTTCTTCAGTTTCAGCCAAGTCATCCTGGAGAAAAGGGCTCATGGAGCCAGAGACTTCATTTATTGTTGTATTTTGTTTCTTCAAAGGCTGTTCTCCAATGATTGTGTTTTGTAATTTTACGACATCAAGGAGCTTGTCAAAATACTATCTGCGATCGCTGCTTTCTCTTGGTTCGTTCAAATGAACGTAACTGCTTATCAACTGAAAATGTTCCACTTTGAGCCCAAGAACAACGTAGGAGTTTTAACGCAGAGGTACAAACGAACATAGCAGTCTGCCGTGACTGGTTCATGCATCCACAATGCACAAGTACTCTTTAAACATTTTATTTACTTGAGCCCCCCCCCCCTATTGTGTCATAACTATAACACCTACATCGCTGAAAATTGTGTTAGGCGTATGAAGCGACAGAGCACCAACTTCTCATCTCAAACAGTACAACCCATTGCGGTTGCCCAGGCGCACGGTAATTCCTAAGTAGATTTCACAAAACTTCTGTTACGTTAGTACTGTCCTCGGTTGGCTGTCGCCGCGGTGATCGCATGTTTATCACGCCTATTATGTTCACTTGACAACTTAGAACTTAAAATTTAGACACAGACGTAGGGCACAGGCGAGGATGAACGCTACTATGAACTGTTTATTCAAATAAATACACCACCACTCTATACGCTAGTTCGAGCGCATGCGTCACGTCACTTCATATGAAAGCGCGAAGACTTGTCAAACGTGGCTGTGTAAACAACCAACTTAGAGAGCATGCCCTAAGCACTGGAAAGAAAGAGGACAAGTAGGTGGATTCGGTCGTCCATATTACGGAACGTGGATGCGAGACGTGGTTTCGTGAGACAAAGAGACAGAGAAAACAAGGGGTGAAGGGCAAAGCAGTAACACGGCTCGGTTGGCTTCGAAAGCCTTCGTTACTAACGAGCAGCCCGTTGTCTCCATAAACGAGGCGTCGACTACGTTGCACAAGACCGAGTTAGAATTCTTGAATGCCTGTATTTGACACGCGGGGTAGTTATTGATAGTAAAATTTCGCGCTTTAATCTGAAGTGGCATAACGTACGCAGTGAAACAAGCGAGCAAATCGGTGGCGTGTTTATTTAAATAAACATATCATAATAGCATTCGCCCTAGTCAGTGCATTGCGCCTGCGTCTAAATTTCTAGCGCTAATTTTCTAGTCAACATCATAGACCAGCTATCCTAACAATCAGTCACTTTATCGCTCTTACAAGTGGCTTGTTCCTGTGGCCGTGCGCCATGTCGTTAAAGAAAAGCTGTTACATTAGGAAACCTTTGTGCCTGTATTCAAAAAAGACCAATTTCGTCTTTGTCCGACGTTCAAAACGTGGCGATCTTCGCTGTGAGGCTCAATCGAGAACGACAATTACTTTATAGATGGTTTGCAAATGCAGGCTCTAATTATACTTATCGTGCCTAAATGTGAGCAGCGGCACAATTTTTATTCGCACTTGCACTGAGGTAAATTTCTATTTCGTCTATCTTGAAGTAACCCGCATGCTTCAATGCAGTAGGCACAACCAGTACAGTGCTTTTAGAAAACTTAAAATTGACAAGAAAGGCTCTTTTACTTTTCTTTACGACGACCTTCATTGAGTGTTGTTTTCATATACCATGTCAGATCACATGAAGTTCTCAGATCACAGGTTACATGAGGAGACGAAGGAGAAACTTACACTGACGTACCTAAAGCAACTCAAAGCCTAAGGCTATCCCTACCGAGCCAAGAACAGTACCAAGCTGTTTTAAAAGACTCTTCCAAATCAGATTGCTTGATCTGCGGTACCACGTCGGGCCTGAACGCCAACCCGTGAGCTGTTTTCAATTCGACCAGTGCAGGGAACGTACGCATGTCTTTCGGCCGGCATGCTAGTCGCGTGCGCTCTCCGATTTTTGGGTGGTCGCTTTTACCGCTCACTCTGTCTCCGACGTTGTTGTCGAAACTCAATTTTCGGCGCGGGAATGAAATTCGTGCGAACAGAAAGTCGGTGCTTTATTTCCATATGACTTGCCAGTACTTCTTCATGTATACGAACGTATGGCGCTCGTTCCTTCTAGCCGTAGCTTTTGCCTGCTGTTCACGTCTTACGCACTTATTTCCACAACGAACCACCTACTACTAAGCAGTTCTGACAGGAACAAGAGTTGTGGTGGGAGTGAATGAAACAAAGCGTGTGCGAACAGGCGCAGTCTTGACGACGTGGTTGGTAAGTTGTTTAAGGCATGTAAAGCTTTCCTATATTTTTATTTATTTCTTTAGCTTGTGCATGTGCTCAGGGAAGCTTAATTTTGCCAATTTTACCTTTCATTTCTCCTCTTCCTCTATGCATGCTAACCTAGCGAATTCTCTACCCGTTGGTTCCACGCTCATGTGAAAGGTTGTGGAATATTCTTGACCAAACTGGGGCTCTTTTCCGTCCACACGGAACTCTGGCGCCCTCAACTCATTTCCAGTTAAATGCAACTGCCATGAGCGCACATGAATCCCGCGACCTCGTCCTCAGCCACAAAAATCTATAGCAAACGAGTTTCCACAAAGAAAAATCGCGGTAGTAACTAGTATATTGCTATTAAAGACTGAGATCTTTTACCAACGCATCTGTACTAATACGCAAACTAACAAATGTTGAATCCTGATCCCATTTGAAGCAAAAACAGAACGAAAAGACAGAACGGCGCAAACACGAAAAAGCCGGTGACCAGCGACGATATGTGATCTATCGAGTGGTGATCAAGAAATGGCCGAGATCCTTCTTTTTCTTTTTTTTTATCGCCACTCCCAGAGCATACAAAAAGAGACCAAGTTTTCTCGGAGAGGCCGCTCCAAGCGGCCGTTTCCCGTCGAAGGCTCGCCTTTCTTTTCCGGACCACTCGACGCCTACGTTGTTGCTTCGTTTTCTCTTGGGACTGGGGCCAGTTGATTGGTTCATTCGGCTGTTCTTCAGTCACTTACCAGCAACCCTTCCCGCTCGTCTCCCGCCCAGCCCGCTATCTTTCCCGCTCAACCTCACAGCGGTGTGTTCCCCGCGAACGTTCTCTCGAGGATTTTGCGCAGGGCAACCTCTTCGTTTATTCGAGAGGTCCTTTTTCCACCGCTTTATGGGCACCGTTGAAACTCGCCGTCGAGCGGCTTAGAAAAGAGTAGCTTTAACGACTTAGCTTAACACATTTGGAGGCCACATTACGGGAACTTCTGCCGTTTCTCTCTTTTTTTATTATTTAATCGCATAAACAGTGCGTAAGTCAATAAATTACTAACTTTCCGCAAATGGGCTATTCATGCGTATTCAGCATCCTCGTAAGAACAGATCATTTAATTGTGCTAGCGTTAATACGTTGCTCTATACGCCGGTGGTACGTGAATCTGGGACCTCATGTGTGTCCAAGGCTCCAAGAGTGAAAAAAAAATGGAAGGTAACAATAGCCTTTGCACCATGGGATTCTCAAAAATGTACGCGTTTTTGCATTCCGATCCCGTCGAAGTTCAGCTGCCACGGGTCGGGAAACGAATCCTCGACCTTGCGCTCAGCAGCTCAACGCCATATCCACTGAGCCCCTACGAAACTTCTTGCAATTCATGCGGATGTGAAAAAGCTATAGGGCACCTTCGTTGCCACTTTGCCTTACTTTGACGGTGAACGATGTGCTCCGCGTGCCACTTTTAGGCACTTCGACGACAGAATGTTGCCGGAAGAAAAATACTCGGGCACCTTTGCCGAAGTACTGATGCATGCGTAGGAGCAGATTGAAGTTTTGAGGGAGCTAGCAGATCCGTTCTGAAAACGCAGAGTACACCATCCAGCTTTTGTGGGGAAGGACGCCAAATCCTGCAAGGGAGCGCGCTTCTTGAATGCAACAGGACTTTCTGACCGCGCGTGACTATACGTCCGTGAACATTTCTCTTCCGGTGTGTGCGCAGTGACAAACTTTTTTCTTGCTTATCTTTCCTTCGCCATTTCTTCTTCTTACAGTGCAGAATAGCCAGAGTAGCTAATGCCAGAGTTCGCGCTCTGGTTGTTACGAACAACATCCAAAATTAGGCGAGAGGCTGCAACAAAACAAAAAAAAAACAGCAACACTAGCAGCATCGCACTGTCCAACTGAAATAAGAAATTCACTTATGGGAATGTGTGAAATAGTGCTGATTCGACTGCCCAACTGCTGCATTTACAGCAGTATTTTCACTAGTGTTGATTTTTGTCAGAGTATCGCATCGAGCAGATTTTAGTTGGAAACTTTAGCTCAGTTCTTCTGTATTGAATAGGTATCAAGCGCAAAAAACCGTCTAATAAGCACACGCTGAACAAGTTTGACAAATATTTATTTTTTTAGTTCCTTGATTGAATTACTTCTGAAGGTCCCTTGCGTAAATTCTCAAAACATCGGAAATTAAGACCGTACAAAAATATCAAATTTTAAATGCCAGTAAAATATCAAATATTAGAACTCTAACGTTGCAAAAAAAGCACGTATAGCAATTCTGTAAACTTGGCCTTTTGCAGAGTTTATCTCCTTATATTTGGGGGGCGGGGGGGGGGGGGGCATGAAAAATGGGAAAAACATTCAACAAAGATGGATGCATCAAATCTAAAGATTTTCAGACCCCCATACGAACGTACTGCTTGCGTTCCAATCGCATGAGTGTTGACAAAATAAGAATATTTCAACCTGTCATACGTATTTCAACATGAAGAACTTAACCTAAAGCTTTCTGTCGTGCCCAGGGCCTGTTGGAGCACATCGCGGTCTCCCTTTATTTTATTAAATCTTGTCTCTCTCTATTTCTACATAGACTACATAGACGTAGGCTACGTAGACGGAAACACAATGGAAATCAGGAGTGGTGGTGGCAGTCTAAAATTAAGGCCGCTATACACCAGTGATGTGGGAACAGTGGCCGGTCGTTTCTTTACGCACGGGATAGATCTCCTATGGAACCACAGCTTGCCACGTTTGGCAAGCTTTTGCTTGGAAGGCAGGCAAGGCCTGTAGCAGCCTGCAAGCGCAGTGCTGTCTCTTTCGTTTAAACCACAAACTCACTCAGCATCTCGATGCAGAGTCGTTGGCATGAATAAGTTTCTGTCACTCGAGGCCACCGGGCCGCATGCTCCTCTGCAAGCTTTCCTTACGCAAAGATCGGGATCTTGCACCTGTATTCCCCAGTGTTTCATTTGTGATGTGGCGCCAATGAAGGAGTTCGTTCTTGTGTGCCTCGGGACCTTTCTGCTCTATGAACTTCGACACTAACGATGCAACACGATTTCTTGTTTGCTTCTGTTAGTTCCATTTGGAGTATTTTTATGCATGATTATTCCACCAAGGCAATCTGCTGCCTCCCAGAGGCAGCGGATATTTTTTTTTTTTTTTTAAGGGCAGCTGGTATGCGCGGCGACAACAACACCAAACACAGTCGGTCCACCTTAGGCGGATCATAAACAATGACATGTAGTATAAGTGAAAATGATTTTCACAACTTCGCGGAAATATTTTATTTATTGTCCAACTGTTTCGGCCGGCGGACCGACCTTCGCCAGGGGATGCTGGCATATGAACGCTGATGAAGGTCGGTCAACTGACTGAAGCTGTTGGACAGTAAAGCAAAGATTACCTCGATTACACACACACACACACACACACACACACACACACACACACACACACACACACACGCACACACACAAACACACACACGCACACGCATATCTATATATATATATATATATATATATATATTATTACAAGCCATGTTTCTTCAATTTTGTGCTTCCAAGACTCATAGAAACGTTATTTTATAACGTATCTTTAACATTTGTCACTTGTGTTACATCTATAATAGCTTGCAGTGTTACCCGCCCCAGCTGAGCGGCTACGGAGTCGTGCTGCTGAGCTCGAGGTCATGGTTTTAGTTGCGGCCACGGTGGCCGCATTTAGATGGGAGAGAAATGGAAAAACAAACGCTCGTTTACGTAGAATTAGGTGCACGATTAAGTACCCGAGGTGGTAAAAAAATATTCCGGAGCCCCTCACTACAGTGTGGCTTATAATCAGATTGTGGTTTTGACACGTAAAGCTCCAGAATCATTTTTTTTACATCTTACTCATAAAAGGAGTAGCCGGCGCCATGTACTAGTGTGAACATCGCCTATTTATTCGCGTAAATAATAATAATAATAATAATAATAATAATAATAATAATAATAATAATAATAATAATAATAATAATAATAATAATAATAATAATAAACAATGCTGAGGAACTGCGCCTCTCTTTTAAAACAAGGATCCGCCGGTAAGAAAGAAGTCTGCAAACTCAGCAAGGAAGAAATAGTGGGAGGGGGAGATGGGTGAAATTTCGTTCAAAACGTGATGTGGTGACAGCGACAGTGACACGCAGCAAAACTGCGATGGCTTTGCACACGTGTACTACTGCCTTCTTTTGACTCGACGTCATGTAGTCGCTCGGCTGTGCCTTCGACGCCGTTGGCATTGTGCGTCGACATCTTGCGCGCACACTGCCGTATCTGGGTGCCTCCGGCATTGAGGAGCAACCTTCATAAAGATGAACGCGTCAATGCTCTTAGCCGCGTCCTAATCGTCCTTCCGCCCTTCTCCTACGATGACATTCATTTCACCCTGACTTTAAGTGAGAAGGAAAAATAAGCGTACGCTGATAGGTAATTTGTTTTCTTTCTGGCGGCGCCTACAGCTTCCAGTACGAAATTGGTGCCACTCGTTCTCTTACTGTTTCCAGTTGTGAATATTGGTCCGTAGAGCTTCCAGTTCTCAAGGGAGTTTGCAAAGAGTAAACCGCTATTTGCTAAAATATTCCTAAAATACCGCTTCCGCTGCCGCCTTGTTGACGACACGCTATGATAACAGGTTGAATGACCATAACTTAACGGCAGCCTAGAGTGACAGCGATGACATACCGTGTCTCAAGCACACTTCCACAAGCAATGGTGCACGCTTGAGTGCGGCCTCTAAATTCATCGATGGCTGCATGGAATCCATGCGTGGAATCTATGCATTTGGCGGTTCACAAGCCTTTCGAGTAAGCGATTTGGGGTGATTCGCGAGTAACAAATACGGCCGATACGCAATGTTTATGCTTTGTGTAATTTACCTGTTTTAAACTCCACACGAAGTTGCTTTTCTGGTAGTGTAAAACAAGATCATCGGTGCTGCACCTACGATTTACTTTTGTAGGCACTGAGAACGTCTCTCCTCGGCCATGCGCCTCCCGACAATGCAGTTGGCTTTTTTCCTTTTTCTTTTCTTTTTTTTCACTTTGTGGCAACGCGTCTTCCCGCTGAAGGGGGCGCAGGGTGACCACGAGGCACGCGAGAAATTCGTTCTCCAAAGTGACACTGAACGAAACGAGCAAAAGTCCCTTAGCTTCGGACGTCACTCCTGTCACCGCGTCACGCTTCCGTTTCGTACGTGTCACTGCGAACTTCTCTGCGAACATCTTGCATCCGTTTTTACTTCTTCCGTTATGTGCCTATCGCTCTTTGCCTCGTCTCTCTCATATGCCTTTAGGGGCTCGCGGCTGCAATCTCAGGCCAAGAAGCCTTGCCCGGCGCCAGTCAACTCCACGCGACAAGTGACGAGCTGCCCTTCGCCGTACTTATTGCCTGCCTTCCTGCTTTCGGAAGTTGTCACAGTTATTATTTTTTTTTGGCAAGGAACGTCTGCAGCCCCCGAGAAAACTACCGTTCCTTCCCTTTGTGTGCAACACGTAAAAGTCCATAGTGCTTGCCAGGCCAGGTTACCCTTACGTTAGCAGAAGTCACGCGATCAAACGCAGCTGTCACAACATATTCCTTGATCGATGATTAGGTAGCATATTTAATAGCGTTAAAAGAATACTTCTTTTATAAAACTTCGTGCTTTCTTGGAGTGCTGCTGTATAGCCAACCTGCTGTATTCCTGACTGAGCCTTTGTCCGTCTTTCTTAGTCATGTTTACGTCATGACGATGCTCGAGGTTGGAGTGTAATGGCTCGTTCCGACCCATGTATGCAAGTTCATATACAAGTCAGTGAGAGGTGGCAGACTGAAATTAGGATTGGTTTATTGTAGGTAAATCAGGCTGACAATCAGGAAGAACCAAAGACAAACGCTATCATTGTCTCTTATTGTTTGCTGCACTGATTTACAATCTAAGCACATATAACCAATACGCCGCCTTATTCAAAATTAGTATCGTGTTATCACTGTAGGAAACTCTAGTATTCAATGACGCTTTGACTGTTCGTGCTTATCAGACGGCATTGCTTTCTTTTTCTTTAGAGCAGCTTAATGTTTACAGCTAATTTACGCCTGGTAAGCTCCTATTGCATGCATACTCTACTCAAAGCACCTATGTTATTTTTGTATTTGTTCAAACCGAGAAACATTTTACGCTGGCTCCTACTTCTGTAGGTATATGGAACATACCAACTGCTTTCGTTTCTGTTCTTTCCGTTTTCACATGTCCATTTACGTATTTGTGTTCTTTCGCTATTAAAATTTAATGTTATGAATAGATGGCTTCACTTCTTCATTTTTTCCCGTCGTACCATATTATAACAAGGGATGCCATGACGCATCGATTCCGCCAAGATAGATAGAGGAAAAGCAGGGCGAGGAAAGGCAGCGAGGTCTACCAGGCGAGCGTAAGGTTTCCTACCCTGCCCTGAGAGTAAGATAAAGGGGGAATAGAAAGATGAAAGGAAGAAGAGGGTGGGAGTATGGGGGGGAGGGTGAGAGCACGTATGAAGAGCACAGGAGGCTACTGTAAGCGGTGTCTCAGACCAGTGCACTTCAAGTAAAACACGAGTGCGCGTATCGCCTTCTGTGCCATTGATGTATGCGGCCACGGTCCGAATACCTGCGGCTCACAGAAACGGTCTCGAGTCCAGTCGATCTAAAGTTTTCTGGAAAAAGAGGCGTTGGACGTCGTAGCGAGTACAGATACAGAAAATTTTCGTGGCACAACGCTGTCTGTGTCACAAGGACAGCTAGAACAGTTAAAAAATTTCGTGAATGCCTTCACCTGGAAGAAACCTTTCCGGAACTCAACAAGAACAAGAGGAAACGATAGAGCATAGATGCGAATACTGCGAATTGCCTGTCCGACAACGTGAAAAGCAAAAGAAACAAGGAAGTTAACTAGCCTTATTTAAAAGAAAAAGAAAAAAGAAACTTGGAATGAGAAGAAAGACACGTGCACACACATGCGGTGGACGGCCTTTTCTGCATACGCCCTACGTTGGGGCGTTCTTCTTCTCCGCTTATAACGATCCCTTCCAGCCAGGTAAACCGGACAAGGCAAGCGAGCAAGCAAGCGATGGGGCGCGCGCGCGCTTCCAATAACCCCGTCGCACGAGCTGCCTGGCCGCGAGGCAGCGACCGCCGGCGCTGACACCCGGGGTCGGAAGTCGCAGTGCCACATGCTCGTGACAGGCCGCTGTCAGCGCACGTTTCCCGCCGCAGCCGCGCCAATAGTCGCCGCGCTGATCGCGCCGCACGTCTTTCCTGTGCGAGCGTATACACTTCGTATACGCGTCGAAGCTCTCTCGTGTCTCTTTTTCTCGCTTTCTTTTCGACAGTTTGTTTCGTCGAATTCACTTTGGCAAACCTGTCCTGTCGGGCGGAGAAGAACGCAATTTTAGGCTGTGACCTTACGGCCTGTATGTGGAACATTTGGAACCTGTTAGGTAGAGGAATGCTTCTAAATAGAAGTTGTTTACTCTGACAGTAGATAGCGCGACGCGTCGTTATTACTTCAAGCTGGTCTCAAGGGTGAGAGTGCGAACAGAGTGCCTGGCACAAAGTGTAGTACAATAGACAAATGTCGCCCGCTAACAAAACATACACAAAGGAAGTACGTTTTCCTGTCACGCATGCAAGAGGCAACAAGAAGACTTTCCTTTTCTTGTTCTTTTTTTTTTCATTTACTGGAGCTTCTTTTTCACAGACAACAGTGACGACTGGAATTGCTCCCCACAGAAGTGTGCGAATACAGCAATTACGCCTAATAGCACATCTACGTTACACTGTACGCCCCTATGGTAGTCTCTAGATGGGATCCGCGCAATACGGAGCCGATGTAATTGATATTTCGATTATTAGAAGTCTTGCTCGGTATATATAGTTAGGGTTTAGATACCGAGCACCCCCCGAAGAAGCAAAATTCAACCTGATAATGGGAAACCAACGCGAGTACGCGCGATTGCAGCAGATCTCCGGACACCCCGCGGCAGTGTCGGCAGCGTAACAAAGCGGCGAACTTTAATCAGCGACCGTCAGTGTTGTTAGACAAAACAAGCGCCGCCGCGGGAACCCGTCGATATGGCTGCACCCCAGACTCGCGTCGGGGTTGGACCCGTGCCTCGTCTCTATATACTTTCCGCGGCCGCGGCCAAGACAAACACCGTCTGCTCCAGCAGCAGCCCGTACAGCGAAGGTCAGCGTACAGCAGACGTTGTCCCTGCTGCCGCCTCGCCACCATTTGTTGCCCTTTGGCGACTGCGCACTTGTGCGGAGAACGGCGGCGTGTTATCGTATACTACTTCAGGCGGCGCGCGCCCAGTCCTACCACCGCGGATCGGTCCGCGGCAAATTGAGTCCTGGCGCGACGACCACGGGCCCCCCTGCCTATCGAGCGGCCATCACCGCGCAGCGACTCTCATCGCCTCGGGGTTCCGGTCAGCAAAGAGCCCGAGAGGTGAAGCGAGAACAGAAAGCGTAGGCGTAGGCAGATCGTTGCGTGTGCATATTTCGTTACGTGTTTGTAGCAGTGTTTTGTCTATGTCGCTTCCGTAAATAATAGCGCTGCACGCGCCAGACGCTGTTCGGCGCGCGCTCTTTGTGTCCGATGTGGTACATGCGAAGAAGACAGCATAGAAGGAAGCACAGGCGACGCCCCGGGCATTCCACAGAATTCGCGATGACCTGAAGGCGTGTATAGAGAAGATCCTCCAAGTGCGATTGAAAGGTTGGATGCATTTCCTGCCTTGTCCACGCGCGATTAATTGATGAACCGGACGTGGCCGCTATGTGAGGGCAAAAATGAGCATGAAAAGCAAGGACCGCACGTACTTTCATTTCATTGGGACAAACCGGTGCAAGTTTACTGCTTCTTCGTTCTTAAAACTCGAACGTCCGTGAGTATGTCCAGTACTGTACCTATTTTGTCAGATGAATTGAAGCATTTGCTTTTTCATCGACTTTTCTCGACCCAATTGTGCACGAGGAAACTGTTAATACCCGCCGTGGTTGCTCAGTGGCTATGGTGTTGGGCTGCTGAGCACGAGGTCGCGGGATCGAATCCCGGCCACGGCGGCCGCATTTAGATGGGGGCGAAATGCGAAAACACCCGTGTGCTTAGATTTAGGTGCACGTTAAAGAACCCCAGGTGGTCAAAATTTCCGGAGTCCTCCACTACGGCGTGCCTCATAATCATAAAGTGGTTTTGGCACGTAAAACCCCAAATATTATTATTAAACTGTTAATAAAACGACTTAGAGGGGCAGTAAATAACTCTGATAGCATTTCAAGCAACGTCAGACTACTAAGCGTCTTTCCTCAGCCGTCTGCTTCAACGAGCCTGTGTAGACATCCTCGGACGATTGACGTCCACGTTCACCGACGCTAACTTAACCTGTTGCTCTGTTAAGAAGCTTCTCTTCAATTTGAACTGCTTGTTTCTTTACCATTTGCCACAGATCGTACAAAATGTTAGTGAACACGCACTACGGTGCGATTATATCGATGCCATGGCTCCTCCATCTTGTAGAGTGTCGGGCAGTGCAGGTTTAGCTTTCGATAAATTGCGCTTTTAACAACACTCGGAACATCCCGTCTGCGCTAACCCAGTGGGAAAGCCGACTCTAAAAATTTGATCGACCGATGGGGGCTCCGACTTGAACTGCGGTGTTCAACTTGGACGACCTGTAAATACTCGCTGATAAAGAAGCGTAATTCATGAGAGTAGATAAACGGGCTTTTGTCTATGGCATAAGGAATTCCGGACAAACAGTCGTACAAGATGATGTCACAGTGCTCAGGGACGTCACATCTGCACGTTTAACCTGTCTTTCATCTGCTGTAGCTGTTTGATGTCTAATCCCGCGTGGCACAATTAATTCTGAAGTTACAGTTTTATAGAGATAAGCATGCGCATTTCGGCATCTACTGCCTGGCTGCACTGCAGAACAGCTCGTTTGTCACTCCACTTCCCCGTACATAGATGCTGAAATCGTCATCAGCGTTTATCAGGTAGTGAGGTCACCACGCACTGGGTCGCACCGCGCACTGATGGCGCACACTGTCCGAGCACAGGTCTCAGAATCAAGGGGATCCATTTTCGATGCAGTCTTTGATATTGTACGTCAGTTACCGATCTCATTTCTCATAGGCGATTGCAGGACTGTGATCGTCTTCAACTAAAATTGTCACAACGATCGCTCCCGCAGAAGCGCCCACAGTTGGATACAGCCTATATATACTGAATACCTGCGACAGGGACGCATGCTTCATGTTATGACATCCCTTCGTGAACAGTAAAAGTAAAAATTGTCCGTCACAAAGCTACCTCGGCAAATTGCCTTGTGGCACAAGGCTCCGAATGACTCAAGCAATTGAGCATCAATAACTGCTGAAATATGCACGTAAAAACAGAAATACGCTGAAGCTTACTTCCGCAAGCTTCCACTGTTCAATCGCTTCTTCGAGCACTTACTTTTCAATTTTCGACTGCTGTGGACACCACAGTTCAGCGCGTGTGCTGTGGTCATTGTTGGGTTGTTGCAAACAGAAGAGCATGCCAATTGTAATGACCGTCACAATACGTTCATTATTATAATTCTCATCGAGTGCAATGACGACTCAAACAATATTGTATTGATCCGATCATGGGGTCTACAGTGCATTTCGATTCAATACGTAGTATCCGGGTCATGTCGTGTGGAATATTTTACGACTGAAGTGGGGACGGATAGTCGGCAATACAAACGGTCTGTGACAGGCCGTAATTTATCCTGATCGTGCAATATGGAATAGTCGGCACGTGCTCAGATTATTTGGAGTTATTCCGGCGAAGACATGCGGGCATGTGACATTAGACGGCGTTATAAAATCAGTGCAGTAATGGTCCGCGTCGAACGCTAAACAAGTATTGAAGGAAAGAAAATTGGCTGTGCTGCAGTATTTTCCTCATTATTTTTCTCTCTGAGCCAAAATCGTTTGTCATCAAGTTATTTTGGAAGTGTCTGCCATCATTGCAATTATTTAAAGACATTGTAAACTGCGGTCAAGAGAAAGATTAATTTGGATATGCATAAAGGTTTCTCAAATAAACGACGGTTAAGTTTGTCATTGCGGAGTTTCATGAAGGGAAACCACGAGTACGAAGGCTGTCCACCTCTTTGTTTTCTGCAAGCCACGCTATACAAGAAAGGAGAAACTGGGACGAGACAACCTGGCAGAAAGCGCGTCCAGTTTTGCATCGGCACCGCGGCTGAACTCGCTGACGCGTCTCGAGATGGCAGGCGCGCGAAGTCAGCACTTTTTTGCTTCCTCTTTAATAAGCCACGCTTATCGCGGAGCTACGGTAGCAGCGACCCTCCTGCAAGCTGTCTTCATTGTTACGGCACCGTTAACGCCTGGCGTGCGACGCCTTGTGCCCCCTTGAAACCGATGCAGCAACGGAAGCCAGCGGTTTCTCCGAGGCAGTGCGCTATGCGCAGGAACCGTACGGGCTCCCAGCCCAGGAGCCGAAGCCACCCCGCCAACCCTTCATCGCAGCACAGGTGTTTTGTCCCCAGCCCAAGGTTCACCACCTCGACGCGCACGCGAGAGGGCAGCTTAATTAAAAACTCGTTCCCTGCCCTGACCCTGCCATGCGTTGCGACCCGACCAGCTAGCGCGCCTCGGTTGGTTATAGCGTGCGACGAGCTAAACTGGGGCTACCGTGGCGGCAACTCCTGGGGCCACTAACGTTCCCCTCTTTTGTTGCTTTTCTTTTCTTTCCCCTTTCTTTCCTTCTTCTCTTTTTCTTCAGCTCCGTATATGGCACGCTACGACGTAACGCCTCTATGGCCGCCAGTCTGTGGTCGGCGCGAAGAAGTGCGCGATTCGCAGTAATCACTCGCGGCGGTAATAATTGTGACTCGGCGGAGCGCGGAAACGTGCGCGGCCAAGACGCGGTCGGTTGCTTCGTTCCCGACTCTGGAAAAGACGTCGTGCTTGAGCGAACGTCAGTTGCGGAAGCGCTGTCTTTCGCGAGCCGCGGTTCTGGCAGCGCCGCGGTGCCATGGTTTGACGGCCGATCTCTCCGACTTCTTCGGATCGCGCGACTGAGCTCGTTCCTACCCAGCGGGTCCGGTAATCCGTGAGAAATGATCGTGCCCGAAGAGCTAGCTCGATTCCTGGCAGTTGTGCTGCCGTACTCCGAAGCTTCGCGCACGGCGCCAGAGTGCGCACGGTATAGGGAAGCCTCCTTAAGTATAGAACGCCGAACGCATTAGCCATATCACGTGGAGTCCTGACGGGGGCCGTAAAGCAATGAAAGTAATATGTGCCCCGAGGAGTTGCATCAGGCTTGACTAGTGTGAAGAGGAGTGCTATACGGAGCGTGGCGGGCATGTCTACATAGCTGCACACAGGCATTGTCATTCAAACCCAGCGTCAAAGCTTCCCATTTCACCAGTTCGCCTGCAGAGCAACACACCATTTAACTCTTAAATATAGACAAGGTTGACGTTTGGTGACAACACGTCATAAAGCATAAATTATATAGAATACGGCCAGCTTCGTTTGGCCTGAAACACCATTCAATAGGTCGCAGGCACGACTCGAACGAATGAATTCTGGATTATGCAAAATAGAAGTGAGGCGTGCAGACAGGACACAAGAGTAGAGAAGTGGACAACACGAACGCCGACTATCAACTGAAGGGGGCACTGAGGCGAAAAAAGAAAGAAGGCACAAAACTCATCTGCGCATGCTCAGGAAGGGTAACACCACGTGTCAATCGGGTAAACGTGCCGGCCTACGTGAGAGATAACTGTTAAGGTACTTAATCTCTTCCTTATGTAAAGTAATCGAAGGCTGACTCACGCACGCACTTCCACCATTATAGATATGCCATGCCTCTACCATAAGACGCGTATCTTCATTCTTATGCCTGTACAATATCGCGCATTCATCTAACTCTGGCGTGCAGTTACAATCTCGGCAATGAAGCGAAAGATTAGAAGGCGATCCACCGGTTAACGACCTTTTATGTTCCATTACCCTCTGATTGATACACCGTCCCGTTTGCCCTACGTAGAACTGGCCACAGCTAAGGGGAATTTTATAAACCACACCCATACGACTGTCAGTAAAACAGTTGTTCTTATTGTGCTTCACTGGACAAATATCTGTTCGTTTTTTGCCTTTTACCCGCTCCTTTTTATTCTGTGCGGCAGCGCATATCTTACCTGGCTTATTGGGAGCAGTGAAAGCAACATTAACATCATATCTACTAGCAACTTTTTTAAGCATGTGCGACACTGAATGAATATACGGAATAGCCACTACTCTTTTTTTGCTATTACTGCTTTCTGTAATCACGTCCGTCCCTCTCGAAACCGACTTCTTTAGGCGCTCAGCCACGGTGGCCACCGCTACACTAGGATACCCTGCTTCTAATAGACGCCGGACCTGCGCATTAAAACTAGCGCTCATTTTGTGCATGCCCGATCTGGTGAGGGAAGACTTAAGGCACGACATGGCAATTCCGTTTTTTACTAATTTAGAATGCTTGGATTGAAAGTTTAGCAACGGCTTCGAAGATCTTGGGGAGTACTGCCAACAAACATGATTTTGTTCGAAGATCAAGGAAATGTCAAGAAACTGAATTACGCGTCGCTGAGGAAATTCCTTGGTAAACTTTAATCCTCCCCCATAAAGTTTAAATTGCTCACTTACTGAGGTAGCAGCGGAATCGAATTCTTCCCTATTACAGAAAATCAGGTAATCATCAACGTAACGAAATATCTTGATAACACTATCACCTAAGGCTTTCTCTAAGCAGTTGTCAACCTTACTCAGGTAAATGTTGCTAAGAATAGGGGCAACCTTACAGGGGCACGCCAGAGTTAGATGTATGCGCGATATTGTACAGGCATAATAATGAAGATACGCGTCTTATGGTAGAGGCATGGCATATCTATAATGGTGGAAGTGCGTGCGTGAGTCAGCCTTCAATTACTTTACATAAGGAAGAGATTAAGTACCTTAACAGTTATCTCTCACGTAGGCCGGCACGTTTACCCGATTGACACGTGGTGTTACCATTCCTGAGCATGCGCAGATGAGTTTTGTGCCTTCTTTCTTTTTTCGCCTCAGTGCCCCCTTCAGTTGATAGTCGGCGTTCGTGTTGTCCACTTCTCTACTCTTGTGTCTTGTCTGCACGCCTCACTTCTATTTTGCATAATGAATACTTACCAACTAGCTCAGCTTTCTGTCGTTCTGAATTCTGGAGTTTTACGTGCCAAAAGCCACGATTTCATTTTCAGACACGCCGTAGTGGGGGACTCCGGATTGATTTTGTTTATACGTCCTCTCGACCTTAAGGACTAAGCAGAGCGATGATCTGTGTCAGAAGAGTCCTGCAGTCAGCCTTATTAAGTGCCGCAGCGTCAGACATACCAGAATACGTAGCATTCGAAGTTCGGTTTGACCGAGTAAATATCACTACAGCCAGTGTTTATCTACAACCCTCTACAAACATTTCACTTTACACATTGACGGGCCTCGTTCGTAAATACACAAAAGATGTAATATTTTGCGGGAATTTCAATTCACACAGTGTCATGTTGGCAAGCGCCTACTGTGACCGTCATGGAACTGACCTAGAAAAGGCTAAACAGAAAAGTGCTCTGTGTTTGTTGAATGACGGCTCAGTGACGTTCCTCCGGGGCTTTGATTACTCCAGCTGCCTGGACCTCACGTTCTGCTCAAACAATATAGCATGTGAAGTAAGATGGAGAACAGACATTGAAACCGGGGTAACGATCATTTTCCTATTCTAATATAGCATTCCAGGCTAAGATTTTCGACTTATCGGCGCTCTGCAAAGATAACGGATTGGCAGACATTTCGATATGACATTACAAGTCAAGCTGATGCGGTCAGTGATACAGACAGTCTATTATCGCTTATAGAAGATAAATTAAACTTTTGTTTCAACTTCAAACTTCAAACTTTCAAACTTCAATAGGTCGCAGGCACGACTTGAACGAATGAATTTTGGAGTTTTACGTGCCAAAAGCCACGATTTCATTTCAAACTTCAACTCTGAATATCGAAGGCTCAGCGCTATACGCTGCCGAGCTGAAAGGAAATACCGACGCACAGGCCTTATTGAATATTACCGAGAATGTCAAAAGATGTACACGCGTATGGGTCAGCAGCTGGAGCGCCTATGTACAAAGCACTGGCAGCAATTCTGCACTTCACTTACTCCCTTTACACCTGAATCAAAATTATGGAATATTCTGCGCTCTTTTGATAGGCCAGTGATGCACCAACAAGCATTCAGAGCTCTATGTTTAGTCCAGAAGTCACCGAAACGACCGTTGCAGACGAGTTCTGTCAGCTTATTACAGTCCCAAGTGCAGCAGTAAAGACACTTAATACAGTAACTCTGTTGAAGAAGTAAAAGCATCGATTGCTATTTCTATCAACAGCCATCATAATGACCTAGATCAACCGTTTTCATTAGAAGAATTAAAGGACGCACTTGTAGCGTGCCGCCAGAGGACAGCGGCTGGACCTGACGGGGTCACATATGCTGCACTAAAAAACCTTGGTCCTGCGTCCACAAGAACTTTGTTAATATTGCTGAGCGAAGCATGGATATAGGAATATCTCCCTCCTTCCTGGAAAACTGCATGAGTGGTTCCGATAGTAAAATTGGGCAAAGCTCCTCTATCGATAGATTCTTTCCATCTTGTCAGTCTGACAAGTTGCCTATGTGAACTTATGGAAAAGATGATAGACGCTAGGCTGCAGTGGTCGACAGAATGCACCAACGCACTACCCGACAATATGGCGGGCTTCCGCAGGCGTCGGCGTACGACGGATGCCTTTTAGATCTTGTTACATAAGTAGATCATGAGAGGGGCTGTGGAAGAATCACAATTGCAGTGCTTCTAGACTTAAACGTGCATTTCACACAGCCAGCCACACTCAAGTACTACATGGGTTAATTCATTTGGGCATAGTTGGCCCCACACTAAGATGGATTGCGGATTTCTTAGGATACAGAATTTTTTATTGAAACTGCTGATGGTAAAAGCACAGAGCAAAAAGTGAATCAAGCCGTTCCGCAGGGTAGTGTACTCAGTACATTTCTATTAACTGTGTTATGGTTGAATTACCCCATATCCTGCCTGCTACCTTGAATTATTCACTATATGCAGACGACTTGTGCACTAGGGCATATGACTCGTATACTCAAGCCGTTAAGCAAAAGCTACAAGCTGGCCTAACATTAATTCATGATTTTTTTGAAAAGCGGAGGTGTGATTATTTCACATGAGAAAACTGCTGTATTTCCTTTTACAAGAAAATACCTCAAGAGATTCCAGCTCGTGCTAGACTTTCACCGTATACAACTTGTGCGACAACACAAGTTCTTGAGTATTATCACAAATAGACGGCTTCCCGGGCTCCCCAAATAAAAGCATCACAGGAGAAAGTCAACTCCCTAATCAACATTCTTCGTCGATTTGCTGGAGTGAGATGAGTTAGTTAAAACTCTCCCTTACTACGCATTCGCTCGGCAATCATTAGACAAAGAATAGCATACTCTGCTCCTGTGCTACATGGAATATCCTGTAATATAGAGAAAGAAATTCAAAGATTGCTGGCCAGAAGCCATCGCATATGTCTTGGTGTTCCGCGTGCATCTGCCAGTGGTTTGGTAATTGCTGAGTGCCGCCAATCAGCTTTTCATGCACTAAGATTTACGGAAACTTGTCGTCACTTTTTTCATTTGGCTACACAACACGCTGATCATCCCCTATGCGAAGACCTTGAGGATAGAACTACTGCACGCATACATGAAGAAATGCGGCGGGGCAAAAACTTACTGCCTGCTTACGAATACTGGCCTACTTGCGCAACTCATCCCCCATGGCGACTAGCAATTCCAGAAATAGTCACTTCACTTCCTGGAGTAGGTCGCAAATGTGACATGCCCGTAGTTGCGATAAGGCAATTAACTTTATCACATCTTTACGCTAAGTACGTAGATTCACGTGTATTCACGTGAATCTACATTCACGTGCATTCCGATGGATCTTGCTCGAAACAAAGCTCTACATCTGCGTTTTATATACCTGCATACCAAGAGAAAAGAGCTTATAGCCTTGATCAATTTACAACATCCACAAGGGCAAAACTTCAGGCAATACTTCCTGCTTACGTTACATATGTCAGCAGTCAGAATCACTTCGCTGGGTAATTATGAGTTACTGACAAGTATCATTGCTGTGCTTAAATGAAATAAGCTTAAGAAAAGCAAACAGCACGTTGACCTACGAAATACGGAAGACATACGCCATAGCAAAAGTTCTACGACACGACATAACTCTCCAGTGGATTTCAAGCCACTATGATATCATAGAAAATGTAACAGCTGATACCATGGTACGTGCAGCACATCAACAGAAATAATTACTTCTTCTAGCGGTGAGTTATGCGCGATATCTATTGAACAAACTATGCAGTAGATTATCCAAGGAAACTTGGTTCATAAATGATGCGCAGAACTCTGAATTATACAATACAGATCCTTGTATAGAATTCAATATTCCGTTTAAAATTACTCCATCTGTTTAAACAGTTCATAGGCTTCGACTAGATACTGCCTATACTAAAAGCTTCCTGTAAAGGATAAAAAAAACAGTGCTACATGGCCATGTTAAGAGGCTGAAGAACACATAGAACATCTTCTTCTACACTGTAAAAATCACGATTCTTCCAGCAAAAACCTCTCAGAAAAATAACTGGGCTTCGATTGACGGCCACTATCCTTAGGAAAAATTTTAGGTCCATGGCCAACAGAAAAAGTTCAAACCATCGCTGCGCGCGCCTTATTATATTATTATATTATTTGTTTTGAACACAAATACACATGTACACAGTTAACAGGAAAGGGAAAGCGAGGAGTACCGTTTTTGGAGGAATCAGAAGTATCACAACGACACTACGTCATACAATAGTTATTGCTCGCCTTGATATTATTAACAGGCACCCTTAATTACATGTTCATCGTGTCTTCGTGCTAATGTAGCATGTCTACTTGTTCCACTTAGAATCCGGCATTCAAGTGCCCAACATCTTGGGCTTTGTGAACATTTATAATGTGTGAACTCATGTGTTGCGTGTGAACGCTTTTTTTTTTGTGAGTATTTATACCATGTGAACTCCTCGGATGCGTGAACATTTATTCATATTGCTGCAATGAGACTTAGCACGTTAATGCTCGTTCATGTGTTTATTAGTCCAGCTTGGTGATTGTCGACAACTTTCCGACGATAACTATCACGTAAGAGAAGAGGAGTAGCCGGCGCCACACATAGGCACCAACCTCTCTTTAAATACATTTAATAAAAAAATTGCATCTGGGGAATTATGCTGTTAGAACTTTATTACGGTCAGAGCATTACGCAGCTTAAATAATCAATTCTGCATTTTACGTGCGAAAGCTATGTCCTGCATATGAGGCACGCCCCATAGTCGGGAGACTCCAGAATAATTCTGACCAGTTGAGTTCCTTGAGGTGCACTCAATGCACCGTATACTAGCATTTCTGAATTCCGCACCCATCGCAATGGGATCGCCGCTGCTGGCTACGAATCCAGGACCTCGTGCTGAGCGGCGCAAGGCCATAACCACTGAACTACCGCAGCGAGTGGCTGGATGAGCTAGATTGCTAAGTCATGTGAAGGGGTACATTGCAGGGGTGCTGCCTTGCACCATCATTGACACCAGACTGCTGATTCAATGTCTTTTCTACATCGAAGCTGCTAGCCTTTAGTTGGTTGGGATTTCTCGTGGCGTGCTCGCCCAAAAGAATAAAGCGGCAGCTGGAAAAAGGGTTTGTATATGAGTTTACGCGTAACAGAAATATGTTTTCTCGTATATTCAAGTTACACTCCGATGTTATCATGTCGGTACGTTGTGTAAGTCGTACTTTACGAATTTTCCGACGCGTATCACTTTGAGAAATTCAATTACTTCGAAAACGCACTTGCGCCTACAAGAATGAGAAGGTATGCTCTGTTAACGGTACCGCCTCCTAACAGCCAATGCCACTCAGACAAACCTCAAACGGCAGCTAGAAAAAGGCTTTTTCTTCCAGTTTCCGCGTACCAGATTTATGTTTTTTCGTATGTTCGAATAACAATCGGAAGCTATCATGTTTGCAGCTTGTGTGTAAATCGTACTTTGCGAATTTCTGACGCAATTTACTTTGAAACATTAATTTAGTTCAACGAGGCACCAGCGCTTGACGGACGGCCTAGAAAAATGAGGATGTATGCCGCACTTCCGCACACGTGCGTATGTGCGTGTCGTACGTCGCTTGTGGTGGTGGTGCTTGTGTAACCTCGGCTAAAGTCCGCAACGGCTTTGCTGTACATCCACTTTCACTGGGTGAAATGACGGTGGACTTATTTTTCTTTTTACTTGATGAAATCAGTCAAAAAAGATGACTGTACCTAGTGCATTTGCCGGGGGGTCAAAAAGTGCGTATCATGCGTTCGCGCATACAACCCCCCCCCCCCCCCCCATGTCGAGCCCCAAATTCAAAAACGAGTAGCGGTGCAATTATGAAAAATAACTTTTTCACAATCGTCATGCTGTAAAAACTTGACACAGAGAGAAAGAAACGAAAAGTGAAAAGTAGGGAGGTAACCAAGGGCGTGCCTGGTTGGCTACCCTACACTGGGGAAGGGGGAAAGTGGAAGAATAGGTAAGAAGAGAAGGAGAAAATAATCTCCGCTGTCAAAAAGGAATGTAAGCATTCTTACAGTCCAGTAGCCTTCAAGAAGTGCAGAAGGGCCTTTGTGGCCTTTCGCGTGCAAGTGTACAGTAGTAAACACATACTATTTGGTACTTCTGTCACGCAGCCTTTCAAGGGCCAAGCGCTTGTGCTACTGCACCTCTAGCGACATCCTGACGAATTACATTCTGCCGGTAACTGTGTCGCACAACCATAATGAGACATGTAGCAGCCGTCAGCACTTGAAATCTCCTACATTTTCCTTGAAAGTTATGTAATGCACAACGCTACGACTTCGTGCCCGATGAAACGCAAGTGAAGCATGTATAGCCTAGATAACTCGTACCTCAGGTAGACAGCAAAACGCTACATCGACCAACCTTCAAGTACCACCGCAGGAAACGCGTTAAAACTTCCAAGGGGACTTATATACATCCTCATTGCACACGAAAGGAACACGCACCTTACGTTCTTAATACACAGCGTGCCAAGCCGGAGGATCACTACACGTTCGCAGGCGATTAGGGTCAGACGTTTACGATCGCCATCGCACCACTCGACGGACTCAAAAAATTTGCCCTCAGGGCGCTGCTGCGTCTCTTTCCTTGCCGATATTTTTTTTGTTCCTTTAACGCTTCTTCGCTGTACGTCCATCCATGCCGCTTACGCAGCGCTAATAGCTGCGCGTTATGGCTATTCACAACGGCGCGTAGTAGCGCACCTGTCGGGAGAGATCGACCGCTCGTAATTCATCGCCGCAGACACGTGTGTGCCGCTCGCTTACGACGCAGTCCGTCAGGGCCATAACGGGCCTCTGGCTCGAAAAACGCGCCGCAACCAAGGCGAGAAACCAGGTCTAAACACGCGCTTCCACGCACGCCGTCCAGAGCCCATGCTCTTCGCGTTCCAGACGCGCTTCCGCCGGCGGTTCTCGCGTCGGTTGGTCTGGCAGTTACCGTTTACGACCCGAGCGAGAGAATAGCTCCAGCGAAGAGACCACGCGCCACAGGCATGTGTATACGCGGCGCGCAACGGCACGGCGCAGCTTTTTCTCCGGCATTTCGAATACAAGCGGCAAGCCGTGTCGGGCATTCTGTCCTGACAGCGCGTATATAGTTCGCTAGTGGTGACGCGTTACCGCGCTCGGTTCGCTGCGAATAAACGGAAAAGAAATAAAGTGCGCGAACTGTAATCATCGCAAGTGGCACTGACTCGGCATCCAACAATATCGCTGAAGTTTTATGCCGAAGTTTTTCCTTTATACTTGATCCTTCTAGATTTTTTCTTTCTTTTTCTTTCCCGAAAGAATTACGGCATGCCTGCGGCGGAGCATCTCAACAGACTGCTGCCCGAGCGAGTTTTAAATAAGCCCGCGGCGCGGTTGTTGGCAGGAACAATGCGGAGACCGGCGGACCTTTTATCAAGCGTCTAACTGCCCTCGCTTACAAATGCTCCTAAATTCCGCTGTAGAAAATGTTCAATTACGTTGCCTCGTCCATCGCCGACGTCCTTTGGCCTGAGCATTCGCGAATAAGTTCACTGTGGACGGGAACAATCACAAAAAGAATTTACAAAAAGCCGATAGAATGTTCATTCCTCCGTAGATAACATATAATTAAGTACCTAAGCGTACATCTCCCCTTTGCAAGAACGAGCTTTAGAAACTGCCGATCTAACTTCAACAAAAAGTGTTACTTTGACTCCGTGGTTTCTTTAACAATAAACGGCGTTTGTGTCGCGCATGTTTGATTAATGGCATCGACTAACGCCTTCCAAAAGAGGGGGTGCCTCGCGTACCACGCTTTATACACAAGAAAGGCTCGGAGGGAGGGAAAGCCCGTATGATAGAGGGAGGAATGTGCACTGCGCCATGGATGTGCGTTAAGCAACATCAGGTTATCAACAATATCCACGACGCCTTCCGTACGGCGTCACGCATGTATAGCCTGTACGTCCTGTACGTTGCATTAGGTCGCTGTACGCTTCATCAGTGAATCACGTACCAAAATTTGACAAGGATGTGCGGCATTTCGGCCCCACAGAAAGAAATCGTGCTCTCCTTCCAATGTGAGTTGTTCTTGGCGGTTTTTATACAGGGTGTTTCAGCAAACACTTTCAACATGCTTTTTTTTTTACGTTGCCTGATGCGGATAGCACAATTCTAGTCTATCAGCTGGTCAAACTCAGGGAGATGGACATTACTTGCACAAAAAATTTCGATGAATAAACAACGAATCAGCAAAATTTTACTAATTAAGTTTTTAGCTAATTACCTTATGACATATTGCAATATACAAATTCTAGTTGATGAGACTGCAAAGCAGATCCAGCTGAATAGAATTGTGTGGATACACCATTTACGAGACATGCGCCATCAAACTTGGGGTAAAAAGGCACTGTCGTTCCACTTAATTTATTATTATAACGTCGTTTTATTGATTGAAGCACAAAAGTAACTAGAACGCTAATGCATATCTGCTGACTTGCTGCTACTAAAATGGTGGCTTACTGTTTTTTCTCATGTTTCCCTTTCCGGAGTATCAACATGCAACCAGTCATGCTCATATATAGGGCCCTTCAAACATATTTAGGTCGATGTATATGTAAGGAAGAGCGTGAATACTGAATATTCAGCTAAATAAACGTACCTATAAATTATACATATGGCTGCTCATTATGCCGTAGCACATTAGTGTTATGTCAGTCATAGATACAAACGGAAACTGTTGATAAGATCATTAATTAGATAATCATATCACTAGGCCGGAAGTGCCTGCAAATAAGCTGCAATTACCAGCAAACCTTTCACGACGTGGCGCACTACTTCTGTGTCGGCTGTGCATACGAGTAGCATTCACTAACTCCTAAAACTATTGTATTAGAATGGCGGACTCACCGAAATGCGCTAAGTGCAAGTGTGAAAAGACCTTCAGTCATCTGTGCCACTATTCTCGGTTAGTTAGCCAATGTCAGACTCTCCAGTGTGGCTTGAGTAGACTGGACGACAGGCCATTCACAGACGCAAAGGTCATGGGAGCCTGGCCTCACAGTTCCTTAGCCAAGAAAGCCAGTCGAGTGCTTCTTCAGTACCTGAAGGCAACAGACTTGAGTGCCCGACTGTAGATATCCTGCACCTGACTTAGCGCATGTTAAAGTGCGATACAGATTCATATCTTCTATCTCTCTTTTTCACAGGCCCATCTCCCCCCCCCCCCGTGTAGGGCAGCAAACTCGACTCAGTCTGGTAAACTTCGCTGCCTTTCTTCCCTTCCTTTCTCCCTCCCTCCCTCCCTCCCTCCCTCCCTCCCTCCCTCCCTCCCTCTCTCTCTCTCTCTCTCTCTCTCTCTCTCTCTCTCTCTCTCTCTCTCACCGATGTTTCAAGTTAATTAAAGGAATATCTTCAGAACGCCGTAGCGTAGCCAAAATAAATAAGTACGAGGCGTGCACTTCGCAAATAATCCACTTCCTTGAAGAAGACAAGTCTACTCGTCGGAACGTTGGCTCCCGCTTTTACCTTGTTCAGTGGTGGTGGTGGTGGTGAATTGTAGCAACAGGCGGGTTTAGCCTGGCGATCAAGCCCGGCAATTGCTCCGTCCGAGCGTCTCGCACAATACCGCTGAAGGGTTTCACCGTATGTCCATCAAACCAGTCTCTCTTAAGAATTCAATGAGGAGACGTGAAGTTTCTTTGCGGGCTATAACTGATCCCTCGGGAAATATAAGGTGTTGCAGGCGCGCATGCGGAAGGTGCTTGTTTTGCAGTTTCTTCAGGAGAGTGTCTCTCATCTTGGAATTGCTGGCAGGACCACAAAAACTGCTCAATGTCTCCTGTCTCGTTGCATGCCGTACAGTGCGGAGAATTGGTTCGCCCCGTTTTATATAACCACGCCGGTGTATTAGCAGATCCTGTCCTTATTCGATATAAAAGTGAGGCTTCCTCTCGGTGCAATCTCTTGGTTACGCAGGGCATATGCGCTGGAACCCAAAGCGACGCATAGTGATTTCGAATGTTAGATTTTTGCACTTGATTACTCATTGGAGCCTTGATTTTGGGAGGATGATAGAGCGCTGCGTATGCAAGCGCATCAGCTTTTTTGTTTCCTGAGATACCAATGTGGGAGGGAATCCACTGAAACTTTACTGTGAAGCCTTTGTTGTTGAGTTCTTTCACGAAGGCTAGTGATTTGCGTGGGAACTTGAAGGATGGCAAACCATGGTATACTTGTTGTAATGCGGCCTTTGAGTCCGTAAGGACAACCACATTCTGCGGAGGCAAAGTCTTTAGTTTGCGCAGAGCAGAGGCTATTGCTACGCCTTCCACAACTGTCGACGAGGCTATACAGTCCAGACGGCCAGACCACGTATATCTTAGAAAGGGAATATAGAATGGCAGCTGCGCAGCGGTCTTCGTCTGCCTCGACAGAGCCATCTGTGTATACTCGTAGGTGATTCGGGTAAGTCGTGTTCAGGTGTTGCAGGACTGATGACTTGGCTTCTGCAGATGGAATGCAGCTTTTTGATTGCAATCGTGGTACACTTAAGTTGCATGTGATGTCCTCGAATGTCCAGCGTGGTTCTATCCTTTCCCTCTGTCTCGAGCAGCGCAATCCTAATACGCGAAGCGTGTTCAATGCTGCATAAAAATGTGAGCGCGACCTGTTACCTATACGTCGTAAGAGGGCTCTACAGGGCGTAGACTCACTCAATCATAGTAGCTGGATCATGAGAGCCTGGGAAGCCTGAAGTCGTGGAGGGCGTGACTCAGCTTCGTAGAGCACTTTCTTGTTTGACGCTGGCTGAGGGACTCCAAGGCAAAGTCGGATACCTTTTCTGTGGATGGCTTCTAAGCGCTCGTATTGGCTGTCTGAGGGTGACATCAGAGGTAGCTGACACAGGATTCGACTGTTAACCAACGCTGTATGTAGCCGTAGCATCGACGTTGGGTGGTTGCCCCAGCGTATACCAGCGACTCGCTTGAGCACATGTAGCCTGGGGGACGATGACGCCACAACGTGGTCAACACCGCGGCGCCAGAGTAGCCTGTGGTCTAACGTAACGCCCAGAAATCGGACGTTGGTGACTTGTCGAATCTGGTATCCGTCCAAATTCAGTGTCAAGCGTGTAGATTTTCTTTTCACTCCAGGAAATAGTACGAATGATGATTTCCCTGCTGATAGTGATAATCCAATCGTTGCCAAGTGGCCCTGAATGGCTTTTACTGCTCCCTGGGCTATTCGTGCGAGGCGGCGATGCTGGTAGCCGGAGACCCATATGCACACATCATCGGCATATATAGATATCTTCACTGGTGTTCGATGGTTTAGTTACCTTGTTCTCGCTTTGCCCATCGCCTTGAATTTTTATCACCCGCCTTCCCCGTATTTTCCCATTTCCGTCATGTTTTCTACAACTGCAACTGCGGGCTGTAGACTGCTGAAGCTGAAGAACGATGCCGCAGAGCACTTTTTGTGAATCATTGCAAGTTCGCACAGTCAATGATTGATTGATTGATTGATTGATTGATTGATTGATTGATTGATTGATTGATTGATTGATTGATTGATTGATTGATTGATTGATTGATTGATTGATTGAACAATCAAACGAACGAACGAGTGGAGAGACGACCGAGGTATTAGCAAAAGCAGCGAGAACAGAACAGAATGCGCACCTTTTCGTGCCTCGTATACCGCGATAACATCATCGTCTGCGGGATCGCGTCGCCTTCTGGCTCTTCGCGCAGCAGCGGCGAACAGCCACAGAAGCTTCCCCTGGCAAGTCGCCGGGGGTCCGCGAGAACGCGAAAAGCGCGAGCTGCAAGTCTCGCTGGTCCGTCGGCGGCCGGCACAACGCACCGCCCTTAGGAACAAGAGCCCGCACACACACAAACACACCCAGCGCCAGCTGTCTCAACCGACGCCCATTTCCGCTCGCCCGCGGCCCCGTCTGAGCCTCAGCAAATGCGCTCTTGAGTGTACGCAAAGTGTGGCGTTTGTTTACGATTTACGATATCGCTGCGCCATCAACCAGAGCCACGGCTTCCTTGGCCACAACCCCCTCTCCCCCCCCTACCTGTTTCTCCCTACCCTTCTCTCTCCCCCTTTCTGCTTGCCTGCCGTACTGCCCATCCCCTGGGAGCGCGTTATTTTTGAACGGCCGTCAGACTCTGCGCTTTCGTGAGGCCGTCGGCGCACCAAAATACACTGAGCCGGCGGAAATATTCGCCGCTTTCTGCGTCCCGCTGGGCAACCAAGTGCGTGCCGAGGTGGGCTCCACTTTCGATCACTATGGCCCGATGCTTGGCCGCGTCGACCGAGCTGATCCTGAAATTACCAGTAATAATGTGCGAGCAGAAAATCTACATATTTCCTTATTACGTATGTTCGCTGCAAGCAATTAAAGACTCAATTACAGTGAAGAGCATGGTGCATGGAACCTATAATCTGTTTCAAATTAGTCAGGTGCCGGCTTTAAACAGGTACTGAAAAGGTTTCTTGCGTGCCGTAGTTTTGTTCTCTTTGGCTCTGTTTCTGTTTCTGAATCGTTCGCATGGTTCCAAAGGGACACAGAAACGAGTCCACTTGAACTCGACGTCGCACTAACTTCACATTAACTGACAAAGCAAAGTCGACAGGTGGTCCAATACAAGTCATGTCTCCTTACGTTTTTTACGGGAGTTAACGTTCTAAGCAGAGAAGTGTTGCTGGCAGCGACAGGAAACAGACTCAAACGGCTTAAATATGGTTGCAAAGTTGTCTCTTGCGCAATTCTCAGGACCTACGCCGCCCATCTTTGTATTACAAAATATTCCCTTCGGAACCCAAAAAGAACTTGCTGCAAAACCATAACATTTATTAGTGTAGTATTTTTTTTGTTAACTAATGTACCTGATAATCCCCGTAAGTCAGCCATGGTTCATGCCATAGAATTCGCACTATGTTAGGCCGGTGCTATGTAAGGATGCAGCGTTTGTTACCTTCTTTGCCATCGATGGTCCCCTCAACATGCGCTCTTCAATATTCTGACAGAAAAGTTAGTAGCGGAAGTTACAGCGTTTAAAACTCACTGGCACAATTGAAGGCATTTTGGTGCAGTTAAGCTGCGAAGGATTTCAATTGACGGCCAAACGAGTTCTTCCAGAATACGCTAACACACATAAAAAGAAAGAAGAGGTATATAGACCTCATGCACTGTAGGAATCGATTTGATGAGAAACACTTCACAGGTATGTAGCAATCCATCATCGTTTGGGTTCTGCAAATCGTTAGCAGAGGGACCAACACGTCTGTGTAAGACGATCAATTATGGTGTGTGCGACGCGGGCATGTCTGCTACGACAGCAACAAGGCGTCGAAGACGGGGATGACGATGGCACGACGACATGGCTAATGTACTCTGGCGAAGAAACGTTACAACACGTTCTATTACGAGCCGGGCCGATCCTGAAGTCAGTACAATTTCGCATAGCATATCAAAGCGCTAGCTGCCACATAAAAGGATGATGAAAACTGGTGTGCTCTTGCTTTTATAACCTGATTGTTGCTATGTGACGTGATGCAGGAAAATCAATGACCGTTTCTAACTTTGGGGCTCCCTGTGTACTACTTAATTTTGCATGCACTCCTATGCAAAACTGAGATCGTTGATGAATAAACTTGAACTTGAACAACAAGGGCAATGCTGACAGTTGTTTTCGCGTTCCGTTGCTGGGTCCAAGGCCTACTGGAAGCTGGAGCGCGCCCACGTGAGCTCACTCCTTCAGCAACTTGTTGCACACGTGCCAGCCGCTTCAAAGCGATACTTAGCGTTGGAGCGAGAGAAGCATGCATGCGTCTGTCAGATATATTTTTGCCCTCGACCGGGTCTAAAATTTTTCCGTGTTATATTTTTGAAGTCAACGGAACCTCCTGTGAGGGGCCGCGCAATATCGTCTCATTGTCGTGGCGGTTAAGAGCCACAGCGTGGCACAGCGGCGTCTCACAATACTAACTGTTTATTGTGCAAACCTGTGCCCACAAAAAAAAAAAAAGTTACACTTTAGAGGAACGATAGTGACTAACAGCCGATGGGTCGAAAATCTGATCAGTGGCTCAAGCGCGACAACTATGTTACGTGATTCCTCGAAGATGCCATCGTAGACGCTAATGCTCGCGTGCCTTCAAGAATGTAGAACACTGTTCGCGTTAAACACCCGTGTACTTAGATTTAGGTGCACGTTAAAGAAACCCAGTTGGTCCAAATTTCCCGAGTCCCCCACTACAGTGTGCCTCATACTCAGAAAGTTCTTTTTGCACGTAAAACCCGATAATTTATTTTTTTTGTTCATTTTACGCATGCAATCTCAATACGGAAGATCGGCGGCGGCGACACAGGTCGAAAGAAAGAATCAACGATAACGTTCGAGAAAGTTCCGATGCATGCAGACGCGTCTTGCCACTTTGCGATGACCTTAAATTATTAGTGGGTGAAAAGCGGTCCCCGTAAATAGGATAAACAAGCGATAAACAATGTACACGTGTCAATAGTATAATGATCTGCTCATAGCGCCGATTTCCGTATTGAGAATTTCATGAAAAGATAACTAAGCAAGACACTGAAATCAACGGGCTAAGAAAAAAGGGTGACAGAACTGGAGGAAAGAGAAAAGGTACATGCATCTGCAGAATGCGACCTTATACGACAGGTGAAGTAGGCGACTGAACTTGGAAGTTCACGGAATCCCTGTTGTGGAAGGTGAAAACTTGATGACCTCTCTAAATGAAGTCGCTGATAAGCTTAGAGTAACTCAGCTTACAAAGGCTGATACCGCATCCGTGCATCGGCTGCTCGCTATGCAAGACAAGGTATCAGGAATTATTATTCGCTTCACAAAGCAAGAGACCAGAGACGCGTGGCTAAAAAAGAAGTACACCCTTACTGGCGACAACGCTCGAATTTTCTGTCGAGAGACTCTGACTCGGCACAACAGGGAGCTTCTACGGGCTACGAAAGAAGCGGCAAGGCAAAAGCGTTATAAGTTTGGCACGTAAATGGCAAGGTCCTTTACGGAAGACCGAGGGAGCTCATGCAGTTCACATTAAGGATAAGGATGAACTTGAGGAGCTCCAAACAGTGGAGTTGGTTGCAATACCTGAGGGATGTATGATGAAGTGGAGTTTCACTTACCAAATGATGTAAATGAAATTGCAGCAACATTTACTACAACCTCCATAAAATGTATCCACCTAAATACGCGATAGGAGAGAAACAAAATGTCGGGCTTGGAGGAGCTGATTACCGGATTCTCCTTTCAATTTTCGGTTATCATGCTAACCGAAACATGGAGCACTTCTGAAAGTGACATATTTGGGTTGCCTAATTATAATACTTACTATTTAAACAGGTCACACTCTCGAGGGGGTGGAGTAGCGTTGCTGATTGCAGATGACATTGAATGTCAAATCCTTGATTCTTATACTGTGATTTCACCTGACTATGAAATATTGTCGCTATGCACTGGTAATCATGTATTTTCTGTGTGCTATCGACCACCGACTGGTGATATACCGGCGTTTATAAAGTTCTACGATCAATTTCTAGCATATGTGGTTCAACATTGACATGGGTTCGAATAGTCAGTCATCGAATTCTTTCAATATGGTTATATTATCGAACGGTTTTGTCAACTTAATCACCACGCCTACTAGGGTGACGCCTCAAGGCCAGTCAACTCTGGATTTATTTATCACTAATTCCTTACAGTCAAATATTAAATCCCGAGTCTTATCTTGTTCTATCAGTGACCATTTTCCAGTATTTGTGTGTTCTGAAATAAGCGGATTAAGAGGAAAAAAGTTCCCACCACTGTCATACCTATTAATTACAGAGACAACTCTGAAATCCTTTTGTGATACCCTTTTGCCAGTAGATTGGGATGTGATAACTAACCTAACAGATGCCAATGAGGCTTACAATATGTTCATTGATATATTGTCCCGCCTATACCACCACAGCTTTCCTTCCAGGACACGTAGGAAAAGTAGAAGAACCCTGAAACCATGGATTACATCTGATTTACGCCATGAAATGAAAATGAGGGACAAGCTATACCAACATTTCCTCCACACGTGCTCAACCGATGACCTTGCCATATTTAAAAAGTATCGACACAACTTAACTAAGAAGTTACGGCATGCACGCACAGCATACTACTCATCTTTTCTGGACATCGAAAGCCATAAACACAGTCTACTATGGGCGAGGTTGAACCGACTTTTGAATCGTAGTGATTGCCACAAGCCTTTATTGCAGTTACAAATTAATGGCAAACAATTATCAGGTAATGAACTAGCTGATGCATTTAATATTTTCTTTTCACAGATATGGCCAGTACTCCCGCTACGACCTGTCATGCTAGTAAATATATTTGCACTAACAATGAGAACACAATATACCTGCAGTCCGTCACACCGAATGAAGTTGTGTCAGTTATAAAAACCTTAAACAATAGCAGTAGTTGTGACATTGACGGTTTTCAAGTGCGCCCAATTGAACATGTAGTTGAAATCATTGCCCCAATACTCACCCATATATTTAACATGTGTTTGGAATCGTCAATTTTTCCAGTGAAGATGCAGTCTGCGAAAGTAACCGTTCTATATAAAAAAAAGAGATCGTAATGATTTGGGAAATTACAGGCCGGTATCTATTTTACCCATCATTTCAAAGGTGTTAGAAGAAATTTTGCATTCGAGGATGGCAAATTTTATTGAAATACACAACCTGTTAACTCCACACCAGTTTGGTTTTCGTAAGAAAAAGTCAGTCGAGTTAGCATTAATAGAGCAAAAAGAAGATATATTAACAGAGTTTGAAAACAAAGCTATAGTTGTTGGTATTTTCGTAGACTTTTCTAAGGCCTTTGATTTAGTTGATCATAACATTCTATTGGAAAAATTAAACTACTATGGAATACGAGGACAGGCACTATCTCTTGTCAAATCCTACTTTTCTGACAGAACACAAATAGTGAAAATCGGCACCTTTACTTCTAAGGTTAGAGCTGTCCATTGTGGAGTGCCACAGGGAAGTATTTTAGGGCCTTTGCTTTTTAATACATATTTGAATGATATCGTCAATACTAATTCTCAGGCAAGGTTTATTATCTACGCGGACGACACGAGTATTTTCTTCACTGGTAATAATATTCATGTTCTTATAGAACGATGTAACAATGCAATTAAATCCTTAGAGGAATGGTCGAGAGTGAATTTAATGAAGATAAATGCAAACAAAACAAAAGCAGTTATATTCAGACCGAAAAACAAGCAAATACCTCCCCATCAAGACATTTTATTAAACTCAAGGAGCATTGAAATAGTCGAGACTTTCAAATGTCTGGGTGTCTTCTCTTCAGCGAATATATCTTGGGACAATCACGTCAAACACGTTCTAAGCAAAATAAGTAGAATAACTGGTGTAGTAGGCCGTATGAGATACATTCTTTCCACACGTATTAAACTTTTGCTGTACAATTCACTTTTCCAGTCACATTTAACCTATTGCCAATTAGTATGGGGTAATACAACATCCACCGATCTAGAACATATTCACCTGTTACAAAAGAAGTACCTCCGCCACACATATAACGCTTCCTACACAGCATCGACAATAACCTTCTTTAATAATTCTGGTATGATCCCAGCTCACAATCTCTACATATATCGTCTGAGTCATGTATATAAACTGGAAATTCATCGAAATATCAGCAACCTGCGTACTCTAGCCCAGCTTCAGAGACAACCTGCACATTACGTCACAAGACACTTCGAGGATCGGTTAGTACCAACACCACGTTCAAGCTATGGCAAACAATGCCTCAAATACATAATAACAACACTGTTAAATTACCATAATTCGGTCCGATTTGATGTTCTTACGTCATCATCCAAGGAACTGAAACTGATGTATACGGTTTCGATGTAATATCTGGTAGCGTTATGTATCTGTGTTTTTGCATTTCTTTGTTGACATGAAGCAAAGTGTGAGTGAGAAACATGTCACTGAAGTTATGTATACAGCTATATATATATGTGTATATATATATATATATATATATATATATATATATATATATATATATATATATATATATATATATATATATATATATATATATATATATGTGTGTGTGTGTGTGTGTGTGTGTGTGTGCGCGCATATGTTATGCTGCCTCCCTACAGAAACAGAGATTGTAATCACGTCAAGCTGTTGAAGGACCGCTTTTTATCTACAGTCCCTCCATCTGTAAATGTACACGATGGCAAATAAACAATTTCATCATTTAATGTGAAATTTATTGCGTTTATGTTTTAGCCCTAATTAGAAGCTGTAGCACTTCATGAGGTGTCAATATCGCTGAGAACTATGCTCGGCGAGGTGAAGTGCAAAGAATTGCACGTTTTCATTCATGCAGCCCTGCTCTGACGTTACGTATGGCTCCTTTGAGGGATAGGCAATAAGTCTCATGCTACTCGAATTCACTGTAGGTGTAAGAAATTAAGCTAACCTTCGATATTTTTCAGACAGCAGCATACTTAGTCATGCCATTTAAATAATTCTTCTAAATCTTCGCTATTATACACAGCAGCAAATTGCTCCACAGGGTCATGAATACTGAAATACGTATAAGGCTGAGAAAACGCCTCTAACCATTCCACTTTGTTATAACATCATCGAACCACTAGAAACCTGGAGCGTTCCACCCACATGCATTGTTAAGTTTTCTAATACGATGCTTTTATAGTCATTCTCGCTGGAAGGCACGACGGAACTCAATAAAACAAACTCCTCGATGTGAGCTGCAATCATCTGTTGAAAATATCGTCATAATTTTTACACGTTCTTCATACAAATATGCTAGTTAGGAGCGCACATACTATAGAAAGATTTATTATCTTCATTGCTATTTTAATTGTCATTTGCATATATTTCGAATAAAGCTTGACGGATTTCTTCCACGTCAACGACGTCAATTTGTCCCACGTGCATTAGGCACTGAAAATAGCCTCCAAAAAGTTCAAAGTAACCATTCGAAAGCGATGTGTTAGTAACAAATGCTTTACCCTGCGAAGCGCATGCACTTAAAGCCATAGTGTAGAAAAGCGACAGTATCATTGCAGAGCTTTGCGGAATAATCCACTTACGCTTCAGGACAGGTAAAGCGCATTAAGAGGAACGCCATGCGTATCGTATATTAGAAGGTACCAATGAATTATTTACGCTCGGACTGTTTGAAACTGACCGTGTTATCTGGGAAACGTGAGCGTCGTTCAAATTGTAGCCTCCGTTCATAAATTGAGTGCTTCTTGTCATTGCTGCAACATTTTACTTGATGCTATTATCAATGCATCAGAGTCCTTAACAGTGTTAGTTAAATTTTGGGGTTTCACGTGTCACCTGAACAGCGTCTTTCACTAGTATTTCACTTAATCGGCGTAGCTAGGTTTCCGTCATTCGCTGAGCGCGCAGGTAAAGAACAGATGCAGACGTTGTTGCCATTGCTATGCGAGCATTACATTGATGCCTAATTCAAGCATGTAACGCCCATTCAGGTTTGATGCGCCCTTCTTCACTGATTCAACTTGCCTTACACAACAGTAACCACAAGCTTGTTTTGTTCCTTCATGAGTTAGGACTAAACTGTGAAAACAGGAACAGAGTGTTAAAAGAGGGTTTTACATGATGTAAACGATTATGGTAATTGTTCATTCGCTATCTAGATAGACGTAAAGGTCGAAGCCTGGAGCTCTCGCTTGAGGTTCTGTCAAAATGCGGCCACAGCGGCCAGGACAAAACGCGCGATCGCGAGTTCAGCATCGCAACGTTGTAGCCACTAGGCTACCACGGCGGGTAATTTGGGTAATGTTTGCCTTGCCTTCGTGAAAGCAACATGAGGGAAGCCGAGTTACAGCTGGCATAACGGCATTTTCAAATACTTAACCAATGTGTTTCACAACAGGGCGCTCGCTCTTAGGCGAAAGTAAACGCAAAACAAGTCAAAGCTTTTGACTGCCCAATTCATACAAGGGTAAGGGCCTCTACGCCTGCCCCCCCCCTCCTTCTTCTTTAGTTATTCTGCCATGAAGGAAGGAAGGAAGGAAGGAAGGAAGTAAGGAAGGGAGGAAGGAGGAATAGACGGAACGACAGGGAGGTTAGCCATTCTCCGGACCAGCTGACTACCCTATGCTGGGGAAAGGGGATAAGGGGAATAAAAGATAATGGAAAAGAGGTATTGAGAAAAAAAGGAAACAAGAGCCATCACTATCTCAGTAGTAAGATATTATCATCGGTTCACGGGGCAGTGAACCTGTACAGGCATCATTGGCTGTTGTTTCTTTAAGGAAACAATAAAGAGCCTGCGACTTTACGATTGACGCCGCGACTTTCTAAAATTATTATTTTCTTGCTGTCGCTCTCAATCAGCAGTTATGTAGAGTCCAAACACGATAACGCGAAAGAAGTCAAGCCTTATTTTTGTCTTCAACGTCAATATTCTCTGCAGGTAAATCATGCTGACATCTCGGAAGGGAAGACCTAACCGTGGTGAGGAAGACAAGAGTTGGGAAAGAAGGAAGAGGCGCCGATTGCTCACCTCAGTTCCTTGCTTGCCATGTAGATTCTGGCCGCGGGCACAGCAACAGCAACAGTCTAGCGCCGTCGAGAGCTGATTGCGTCTCACGAACGAAAGCAAGACCGCACAACGTGCCGCCGCCGCCGCAGACTTCGAGGCCCGCTGGCACAGGCTCCGCGCAATAACCACGTGGTCGACGCGCGCTCGCGCGCCCCGGCGCCCCTCTCCCTCCAGAGACAAGGGCCCAAGCGGCGGCGCGCGTATTTTAAGTCCGCCAGCCGCGCCGGGGGCCCCCTTCCTTTTTCTTGGACGCTCCCGAGCCAAGTTTCGGGCGTCCGGCTCGCGTCGCGCGGCGCACGCTGCCGCCCCGGGGCGCTCCGCCTACCGCGCACGGCGCGCGCCACCGACGTTCATTGGCTGAGCGCCGCCGGCGCGGCCGCCGCCGAACGCGCTCCCGGGGCGCCCCATATTTACAGCGAGAGCGCGTCGCTTCCCGGCTCCCGGTGCGCCTGACGGCGGCCGGTCCGTCGGCGGGGTTCCTCCGGTTCCGCCGCGCCGCATCACCTTTCCTTCCGCCTCGGAGGCCACCGCCACACCAAGCGAAGCGTGGGAAGATTGAGTGGAAAGGCTGCGCTGGTAGGAGAGAAAGGACGCAGGTTGGCGGTGTATAAAGAGCCGTGATTGAAGCTTTCAGGTGTGTAGCGCAATAAAAAAAAAAGAAAGAAACCGTAAAGCATAAGTGACTGTTGAAGTGGCCCACGGTAAGAAGACCCACTCGAGAAATTAAAGCAATGAGCACACGTGCCTGTGTCAGAGGAAAGAAAGAAAGCGAGAGAAATAAATAAAAACAAAGACAATATTCATATTTTTAGCATGCAGCAATAAAAGAAGCATGTAATTTCAATCTGCGAATAAACAAAAATAACAAATGCATGGTTAATGTGACCTCAGTTGAGGGTAAATGAAAGCATGGGGAAAATGCTGACAGCGAAAATGCTATCAGTGCGCACCGCAGGCAAATGATATATATGCTAATTGACAAAGATAAGATCTTAACATTTGCGCCTTGAATTAGCAAGGCCACGTAAATTGTGAATGCGCATTATGAAAGCACACCTCTGAATAACCTCAATAAACCGAAACTGAATATTCGATAACGTAGTAGACGCGTGATTGTACACAAACTTCCTTCATGGTGGTTTGGTGTATAGCGTCCTGGTTTCTATTGTTGTTGTTTTTGTTCTTTTTGTTGTTATTTTTTTCTAGCACAATGCCCTTTTCCTTCGTGTCACTGCAACTATATCGTCGCATAATTGCAGCAACAATCTATATCCATCTTCAAGTCTCCCGCCTGGCACTCTTTCGTTGTGAGTTGGCTCTGCCGCACGCTCACAAATAATGCAGTGAAGATACATATACAGGCATCACAGCAAGAGAACGTTATTTCGAGGCTTCTTGGCTGCGAGCGTAAGGGGGCCCAGTGTCAATAATGAATCGTGATTACAGCTACTATACCCGCCCATTCTTCTAATACGGCCTTAAAGCTGCTCTGGTGATTTTGGTGATACAAAGAACATGATTTGCAGAGATCAAAGGTGCCGTCAATATACGATAGCCAGGATGCACAGAATAATGTAAGCAGTGAAATAACACACCTCGGAATGCTGGCATCCCGCATGATGGCATTGTCCTCCTACGCCCATATTTATTGAAAAAAGGCAACTAACTGACTTTTGCGACCTTCCAGAATACCAAACTATATTCTAGCGAAGTCGAGCGACAGAGAGAAGCTTGATACCCGCCGTAGTTGCTCAGTGGCTGTGGTGTTGAGCTGCTGAGCACGAGGTCGCGGCATTGAATCGCGGCCATGGCGGCCGCATTTCGATGGGGGCGAAATGCGAAAACACCCGCGTACTTAGATTTAGGTGCACGTTAAGGAACCCCAAGTGGTCCAAATTTCCGGAGTCCTCCACTACGGCGTACCTCATAATCAGAAAGTACTTTTGGCACGTAAAACACCATAAAAAAGGAAAAAGAGAAGCTTAATGATAAGAAATGGGGAAAGGCCGGCGGGAGGAGCCTATCTCTGGCCTACCGATCCCCAATTAGGAGTGGTAGGCCACTGGGGAGCGACAGTGAAATAAAGAGAGGAAAATTAGTTCACATCTACATATCTCAGTGAGGGTTATCACATGGCCGATTATTACAGCTCACCTTGGCTTTGGCAAACCTGCGCGAAGCTCAAGCCCGGACCTCGGCTTCGGTCAACCTGATCTGCACATGCCATCAATGTACGGTAAACATGCTTTGGAGACTTTAAAGAAACAAACAGTCTAGGCGCCCATTGCGCTCCTTATTGTTGAGTCCGAACGCCTTTTGTTTTCGACGTAGAGATGATTCGGGCTTCACAGGAAATTTTTCCCAGTGTCCTTGCACTTACTTTGCCGCCTTCGTGCACCACGTTCAGCCACATTCGTAGCGTCGACACGGGTGGCGTTGAACTAGCAGCAGCTTACAGCTGAACGATTTCAAGCTAATACATCTGAACTTTAAAAGCGCTCATGATTTGGCGCTTGCACTAAACGTTTTGCTTTGTACCTGTGCAAAATTTCACTCATTAATCTTTAGCCGTTTGCTTACAGCAACAATCTTAAAATTTATATTACTATTCAATAGCACGGTTCGATAGCTCCCTGATGATCTGCAATACGTTCTGTGTGACTGCTGCCGCTATGCGTCATAGAGACAGGCTTTGAAGGCGGCACTACACCTTCAACGGTCCTCGAGCTTGGAACTGCGACACATCCTCGGCCCATGGCAAAGCACCACCTCTTCGTTGCGTGCCACTAAAGCACTGCTGATGTTCTTGCGGGCCACGAGCCTTCACTAAACTTTGTAAATACCTATACAGTGTACATATGTGTGTGTTGGATTGTATGTACTGTTAATCGTTTATCCGTATATATATCATAATCCTTACCCAGCATCTGGAGTAGCATGTCAGGCGAAACGCCAGGTTAACATCTCCAGCATATCAGTAAAGCTTGTTTCTCTCTCTCTCTTTCTCTCTCTCTATGCCGACATTTTGCACACGTGATGTAATACCCCCAATGAACCATTAGCCCCCATATTTTTTCATCATCTTTCTTCTAATGTGCAATATATTTTCATGAAATTTGATTTCTTATGGAAGCCGCCAAGAGCACATGTCAGTTACTTTGCTCATGCTCCTTCCCACCATCTCGCTTCACAGCCAGAAGACCTAACACGTGCATTTTTTTGTACGACGGTATAACCTTCGTGTACGCCTTCCCGCAGATTATACAGCTGCAGCGAGGGTTCCGGTTCCCCTTTGGTGCTTGGCTAAGCCACAAGTGCGGCAGCATAGAATCAGAAATACGGACAAAGACACAACTCTCAACAACAGCTCTTCAGCAGCTTTCTTTGCTCCAGCTGTAGCAACCCCACTCAACTTTACATTGATGGCTCAACCATAGTGGACGAATACGCGGAATCAGTCGTTCTTCTTGTTCGAATCACAACCCTAAAGTTTAATGCAGCCCACCAGACATCATCGAAAGCTGCGGAGCTTGCTGCTCTTTGTAGCGCACTTTGTGTGATCCTTTACGAACCACCCCTAAAATGGGAGCGATTTCGTTGACGTCACACAATCTCTACATTGCTTGTTTTCTGATTCACGCCCTGGAACCTACGAACGAGTGGTTGCAGAAACTCGACAGCTCCTTCATCTCCTCATCGAGCAAGGACATGACGTCCCGTTTCAATGGCTTCCAAGCTACTGTGACAGCGAGCATACTAATGAAGTTGCTCAATCTGATGGTGAAGAGTGCGTGCAGGAACCGATCCCGCTGTCAAGGACAAATTCAGCACCGACATTTCGCGTGCTCAATAATGACGCCACACAGGCCCTATGGAGAGCAACAATTCCAGCGCGCAGGTCTGCGTGTCCTTGATCACTCTCTTTAACCCAGTCCTCTATCTGGACTATTCTGAACCGACACAATATTTCGCCGACGTTGACTTCTTGGCGTGGCTTTAAAAAAATCCGTGTCTGAATAGACGACAGTCACAAAACTATCGAACATGTTTTCTGCCGTTGTCCTCGCACCAGCACCCACATGCAGTCACTCGCGGCCGTCTGTATGGACGACCAGCAGCTTTCAGAGCAGATAGTCCTCGAATGCCAGGCTGTGCGGTCGTCGCACCAGAAGTTGGTCAAGCCGTTATTCAAGTTTCTACGTTTGAGTGGCCTATATAGACTGTTACACTCGTAAACATTCTCTACCTCCCCTTCTCTTTCTTCCTTTTTCTTTTTTATTTCTTTCTTTCTTCTACATCGAAGCTGACAGAAACGCTCAAAAACGTTGTATGCCAGTTTTCACGGTCTTCTCAAAAAAATCTAGATCCCTCAATGAGATTATATGTTAAGTAAATGTGGGAAAGGTTGAGCGAAATATGCAGCAAAATATTCAAGCGCGTTTTTTAGTTAAGGCTTAAATTAAAATTTCTTAATCATTGCTTTCGGCACATTTATTGGCGTTATACGAAACGTTTCAAAAGATTTTCCGATTGTTTGAGAAGAATCAAAAATAGCAAAGAATCTATGCGCGACGTGTACCGGAAGTCCCACGCGTGTAAGTAAATTGTGCGTTTTGATTACGATTACTGAATATTCGTCTTCACACACTTTCTATGCTTTATACAAGGCATGTAGTTGTTTTTCCCATGGTCCCCTCGGTTAACTATGTGAGGCACGGTGTCATATTTCGTTGAAGTATGAATTACGTTGGAAATGACGAATGATAAATGTTTAATCTAGGTAGGTTATTTGCAGCATTCGTAGAAGCTTACCTATTCAAGTGTTCTAGAATATCCTACTGCTGTTACTCGCGATGTTTCCCAGGATCATAAACAACTGCATAAGCAATCAATTTCAAATTCAGTGAAAATAGGAGAAATGTGAGGTATACTGTGTGGTAAAAATTTAGTGTTTCGAACAATAGCATAGGAAAATATTGATGAACCATCGTTATTTCCTCTCATATCTTTCTTTTTGCCTTTTCGGGTGTGATACGACGATTCTACTTCACTACTCCAATCTCCTCGACGAACTATAGAAGCCACCTTCACTAAATTTGACGGAAAGATGGTGCACGTTATAGTTAACGTGTAGATTGGTTTTCTTAACGTGTGGGTACATTTCTAAATGTGTGGGATGACTGAGTTTTTTTTTTATTGATGTGATATAGGGAGATGTTGACGCACAAGTTAAGGCGCCGGCTACTCCTTAGTTCTTGAATAGGTCTAGCCTACAACACACAGGATTCAAGATTACATATCAAATAACCTTTTCATACAAGCACCAGAACTTGTGAAGAAACGTTTCTACAGTAACGCTATGACGTAAGAAATACATGGTACATACAATATACAAGTTAAATGACTTCACAGTTTTGTAGAAAAAAGTTTCAAAAATACAAATGATACTGTCCCCTAACAATACAGTCTCTAGTCAGCAGGTGGTACATACATCGCGTAAATGTATTATCACATATAATCACAACAGAACCGTCAACATACACATACATATGTACAAAGACATTGAATAGAAAGGAACATTAAAAGCGATAATAACGGCCAACAATGCCGCTGTCTTCGAGAAAATGTTTAGTGCTTTTAAAGCGCTCTCCTTCAAGGCTGTTGTTTGCCTTCTTTGAAATAAATTACGTGTGCAAGTGTTCCGAAGCCTTGTGAGCAGGTTTTACGAGCTGCGCAAAATTTAGCACGCTGCACTGGCATAAGTTCAAATTCCACCAAGATCGAACTTAGTAAAATGTGACTGATCACTATGGCATAGCTATGTGTGGAGTAAATGCGTGTGGATCAAAAGAACCGTGGGAATAAATTCTGAACGAAATGTTGGGAAGTGCGTCGCGGCCGGTATTAGCTACGTTTACCAACGTCCCCGAAAGAGCTCTGCTTTACACAAAGTTTATATTTAGCCTAAATGAGGGACTTCTTAAATGCAATATGTCGCAAAATTATAGGCTTTCTGAGTCAATTATGAAAGCTACAAATAATTATTTAACCGCCGTTTTTCCTGTTTTCCAATTCGTTATAGGAGCGTCTCTCGGTGTCGTCGGCGAACTAAACGAGGGACCTTCTTTGTGATTTGTGGAGGTAAGGACAGGCTAATGTGTGATGTACAAGCAAAGTAAGTGTGGTATTTGCAATAACTTACGCATTTAGGTGCTCTGGAGCGTTAAGAGCGGGTCTTACGAACGATGTAGAATTGAGGTCGTTGCCCTGGCACAACTACATATACTTCCGAAATTAAATTTTACGAAAATGGAGAGAAAGCTATGGGAAATCTTCATACGAAATGAAACATGTGTGGACCAACTGTGGCTTCCGCAAAAGAAGAAAAAGCATTAAACAAGTGTTCCAAGTGTCAAAACAACCGTTCTTAGCTATGCTAAGTAGTGCCCTGAGATATCGATATTTTGTGGATGTGGGGGTTATGTTAGATTCATTACGCATTACGTGTGCGATAGCATCGCAAGCGTAATGCATGATCGTTCGCCACCTGCGGCAATTTGTTTCTTCATCCACTTTCATTGCCATTAATTTATTATTTCTTTATTTCACTTAGTAAGTACAAGTAGTTCCCCTATGTTATCCTTGGTGTCTTTGTTTGTTGGGCTTCTCATGCTACGATTAATAATAATCGGGCCCCACGGTTAACCCCCTTTCTTCTCGTTCATTCATTATGTGGTGACATTTTCCCGTTCCTGGTCTATTCAGGCTGGTTGCGAGTAATTACTGAACTCTCGTCTTTCTTTCTTTAATTGAAGCGGTAAACGAAGTTCACATTATAGGCTTCCCAGTGTTCTCTGTTAACTAAACAAGGTACGTTGTTTATATTTGTTTAAAATTAGGGCCTGGTTGTGCGTGATGTGAAAGCTAAATTTAAAGTGTAAGGACTAATTAGGGCTTTTGCAGTAAATTACTTATGCAAGCAATCTAGGGCGTTATAAGTGCATTTTACGAACAACTCAGAATTTTTCCTGCTGCCCTGGAGAACTGTAAACGACACCCAGATCAGATTTATCATCTCCTGCGTAAGTGCATTTGCCCATGTTGTGGCAAGTACAAGAATTGAAAAGGTGCTGCTTCCCTGCAAATTTTGTTGTGGGCACGTAAATCATAACAAGCAATCTTTAATCAACTGCACTTTTGTTGAAGCGCAGAACACCAATGCTCTTGGAGGCAGAACTTTGCTTATTTAAATCATTTTTGTTTTCACTCGAGTGTTTAATCTGACGAATAATAAGCTAATATGGCAGCAGCGTTGCTGAGTATATGGGCAGACGCTTATGCACATATATATCAGTCTATTCTCGCTGCTTGCGTATTGCCGGGGGCAATCAGTCTTTGCCTCTTCAGAAAAACCGATGGTTGCGAGGGGCAGTGAAATCAGCGGATGTACATTTTTAGTGCCACTGAGAACAATATTATCCACAGGCTGCTCGCACATAACGACTGCCACGACAGACTACGCAGCACTGAAGTGGTGAGAGTTATCTGCTGTTACGAGAAAAAAAAAACAAAAGAAAAAGAAGTACGCGCAATCGCTTATCACTTCATCGGAGGACACACACGCGCCGACTTGGGAACATCCACTCAGCAATATCGGGGTAAAACAAAGCTGCACTTAAATCATCACCAGCACCAAAGTTCTGTTTGCGATTTCGTTTTAAAGCCATTACATTACTGGCGGATAACACATAATGGAACTACATGAGCGATAACAGCTATTCTCTGCATTTATTGAGTACACGTCGTCGGCTAACCGCAAAGGGAAGCGAGAAGGCGTTCTATGGCACCGCAGTCTCCTGGTCAGAAATGGCAGCGCCAATGCATCGCCGCTGTAGATGATCCATAGCCTTACATTTAAGCGTGAAATAGTTGTTACGATTCTTCGAACTCTTTCGGCCAAGGGTTATTTACGATGTTTCTGCCCGGCTGTCACTGTCTGAGGGCCTTCCAAGACGCAAATAGCAGCTTTAACCTGTCACATTTCGTTGAAGATGAAACATGCATGCTTTGTATGAATGAATGAATGAATGAATGAATGAATGAATGAATGAATGAATGAATGAATGAATGAATGAATGAATGAATGAATGAATGAGATTTGGTAATTTCGCACAACGCGCCTAATTGCCCCATATAAAACTTTTGGACGATCTTTTTATTGTTTCTTCAGTGCTCTCTTTTTCACAGGCACGAGCTCAAAGATAGGCGGGCGGAACAACACCCGCCGAAGTGGTGTCCTCAGTCATATATGTTCAGCACTTCTGCTGAAGCATGGGGAGCGCTCGCCGCGAATTGTTGAGAATGCGTCAAAGGGCCGATGGCGTGAATGGAGTGTAAGGTAAACGAGGGGGCATCGGGGAAAGTTGGAGACAAGGAACATTAGTGGATACACTGCAGATGCCTTCGGGGAATAATTGCGGATCATTAATCGGAGCGCCATTAGGTGTCGTAGGGATCGTGCCTCACACGAAGCTGAACCTTGCCAACAGCCGCCGGTCGGAAACCAGTGGTGCACATTAAATGACTTCCGATGCTCCGGCGATGTTTGGTTGAAAGGGCGCCGCAGCCGATATGCAGGGTCATTTGTTCGCCTTCCACCGCGGTCGAAGTCCTGCCCTTTGACGACCCGGCACGCTTCGAAACCCGCTCGTGGTTAGCAATCGGTGATCATTGTTACGAATCATCAGACCATAGACTAATTCACGGGCCCATAGCTTGCACAGGTGCACCTTTCTTTATCTTTATTTATCTGTTTACCACTACATTATTTTTTTTCTCAACGCTGAAGTTCTGTGTGTGTGTGCTTTTTATTTTGCCTTGTATTTCGTTCATTCTCAATAACTCTCGGAGTAAGGTTATGTATGGTTGTCTAAACCTAGTACTCGTAGTAGTAGTTGTGGTAGAAGTGAGTAGTACTTTTAGGTAGTAATCAGTAGCAGTAGTGGTAGTAGTTAGTAGAGTGTTGTTGTTGTTGTTGTTGTTGTTGTTGTTGTTGTTGTTGTTGTTGTTGTTGTTGTTGTTGTTGTTGTTGTTGTTGTTGTTGTTGTTGTTGTTGTTGTTGTTGTTGTTGTTGTTGTTGTTGTTGTTGTTGTTGTTGTTGTTGTTGTTGTTGTTGTTGTTGTTGTTGTAATATGTATGTGCTTGTGCCTTGAGTTCACACGTGTAGTACTTCGTGACATTTTCTTCTTGATATTCTCTTCTTTCTTCCTTGTTTCTTGTTACTTCCCACCCGCCGCGGTACCTTAGTAGCTAATGGCGTTGCGCTGCCCAGCTGGATGTCACGGATTCGACCCCAGCCGCGGCCGCCGCATTTTGATTGGAGCCAAATGCAAAAATGCTCGCGTACTTATATTTAGGTGCATGCAGAAAAATCCTAGGTAGTCAAAATAAATAAAAAGTTTCTCACTACGGCGTGCCCTATAATGAGAACATTGTTTTGACACACAATACCGAATAATATAGTTTTTAATTATTCTTGCTTGAGTGGTATGTATTCGATTTTGGGAAAGCCGGCTTTCAAGAATACTACCTTTTTTATTCTGCATTTTATTTATAAGCTACGGCGATAAACAATTCGAGGAGGGATGAGAAGGAAAGAAAAATAGGGGAAATACAGAGGCGTCTGTGTATTCAAAATTCCAAATTCTATTCGACAAGTCTCCTATTCGATTCAAATTTCATTCCAGTATTCTGTATCCAAAATTGCCGAATAGTCATTTCTGTTCTAACGTACGGCATAGAAGAATTGATAAGAGTCGGCAGATGGAATCACTTATGCGAGTGGTGTGAGTGTGCCGAATGATTCTGCGAAAGGAGAGCAGTGAAAGTTTCCCAGAGGCACCACTTGCTCAGTAAGCGCACGGGGCACATGACTTCTGCTCAATAATTTTGGTCAGTCAGTAAAATTGCCTATTTTACACAGTCTACGAAATGGTTCTCTGGCTTCATGCAAAATAATTTATTATTTGGCCAGTCTTGTAGTGTCCGCATTTCTTTAAAACAATGTATGACGCTGTACTTGCATCGCACTTGTCTCACCAGCAATATACGGGTCATGGTGCAATTAATTGCACAACACAGGACTGAATGGAAGACTGCGATTCAAGTATGGCTGTCTTGTGAACCAACATTCATCGCACCCCAATTCCTTCAATCATCATTCTCCATCCCCGTCCCTTTGTTTTCTCTTTCCCCTTCTCCATCGCAGAGTAGCAGGTTGCAGCGCATTAGTTCAGGGCGACCGCTCTGCATTCCTATAAATAAAAGGTCTCTTCCCTCTTTTACTGAACACAACACTCCAAATGCGCGTACTAAGTGGCTGCTCCCTTGTAGCATTACAGTCATTGTCGTTGTGCACCAGACAAAGGCTAATAGTTTATCCTTTATAAGCTCCTCAGTTTGCCGAACGTCCAATTGTGTATGCCATCACGTGCGTGCATCAAATAATGGAAGTTATATATATATATATATATATATATATATATATATATATATATATATATATATATATATATATATATATATATATATACTATAGAATATGGACCACCCTCATACTTATATTTCAATTTCACCTGGAATAAAGTCTGGTGTACCATCGGTTCCTCAGCGCATAAAGTTAACTATGGCAGAAGCGCAAAAACCCGGCGAAAGATAGATGCACAGAGTGTCGACAGCAACATAGAACAATTCCTACATTGCTTGTGACTGGCGCAGCATGGCCGCAGCAAACCCGAATTAACTAACTAACATTACTTGAGCTGTAGACAAGCTAGGCAGCGTGATTGCATCGGATAAATGTGAGCGCGGCGGTGAATAGGTGTCATGACGGGATGGTCTCAAACAGTGGCAAATTATTCAGATTTAGAAATACGTGGAAGCAGACAAATCCAAAATATCTGGGTTTGCATAATGCGACTTGCTGGAACATTTTACGAGCGAATGTTGAACAGGAGAGTAAATCTCTAGCATAAGAATCTGTTTTAAAAAAGACTGTTTGTAGCAAACAACGCACAGTTCAACTGTGTATCACCTGCGATAAATTTGAATAGCAGAAATGCTACGAGCGTTGCTTCTTCGAATGAGCGACGTGAAGGACCCAGTTATGAATCCCGGCCGACAGTGACGCCTGAAAATGTCTAGGCCATTTTACCGATTGTCTCGGCTGTTGACGCATTGAAGCCCAAGATAAGTGTCTTCGGCAGAGGCAGAGAGATTGATGGCCGCAGTAACTTTTTTCGGGCATAGATGCAAGCAAAAGCAAGGCTACGAAGAAATAACCATAAGACCCCGCGTTGTTGGACGCCAGAACACGTGCGCTGATCAAGTGCATGGCCGTGTTTGATGAACTACAAAGAAAAAACTTCGTCTAGTGTAATTTCCAATCAATTCAAATACCCGCCGTTCCGCATCAGCAGACAAAAATGCTTTTCTACTAAGCAAACGGACACCCAGAAAAGACTTGTTTAATATTCGTGCCATCGTTGCACCTTTAGAAGGTCTCATGCGGCTGCGCATTTGAGGCTGTCACTCTTATGACGACAGCAGCAGCTTGACAAAGACCACCTATTGTAGTGACAATCGATTTTTTGACTGGATCTACCGTCATTCCCTTCTCCTTCCTTTGTGCAAATTCGGCTGTTTGATGCTGCACTGAAATTCAAGATTTAATCATCTAAGCGTGCTAACGCTAGAGCGACATTCACCTGGGCGAAACAAGTTGGCAGGCCCGGCGGCGTCAGGACGGCATCTGGTTCACAGACTCTTGTGTGGAGAAAACATATCGCAGTGCGCTTTCCCAACGTCACGCTGTTCTGCGAGGCCAACGCGCTTTCGTTCGGTGCACTCGACCGACGCTGCGGGGCCGCGCACGGCACCTGTTCGCGGTCGGGCATGAAAAACGTGGAAACGCCGATCGCTTTTCAACAATCCGCGGACGCTGGGGGAAACATCGCGGTGTGGTGACGTCCATTTGTCTTGGAAACCTTGCGGGTGGCGTTTTGAACGCGGCACAGCTCTTTTCTCCGTGTCGTGCCTTGGCGCTAGATAACCGGGTGCCTGTTACAGGCTTGAGAAAGGGATGTGCGTGTGTGCGTGTGTGTGCGTGTGTGTGTGTGTGTGTGCGTGTGTGTGCGTGTGCGTGTGTGTGTGTGTGTGTGTGTGTGTGTGTGTGTGTGTGTTGAGTGAGTGCGCGTGTGTGCGTGTGTGTGTGTGTGTGTGTGTTGAGTGAGTGCGCGTGTGTGCGTGCACGTGCGCTTGTGCGTGTATGTACTGTACGTGTGTGTGTGTGTGTGTGTGTGTGTGTGTGTGTGTGTGTGTGTGTGTGTGTGTGTGTGTGTGTGTGTGTGTGTGTGTGTGTGTGTGTGTGTGTGTGTGTGTGTGTGTGTGTGTGTGTGTGTGTGTGTGTGTGTGTGTGTGTGTGTGTGTGTGTGTGTGTGTGTGTGTGTGTGTGTGTGTGTGTGGGCGCGTGCGTGCGTGCTCGCGCGCCTGCGTGTGTTTCGCTGCCGTCGTTCTGACACTGTACAGACGGCACATGTGTGGCCCGAGCGTGTAAGTTTCGAACGGAAATCCGGCACGTCTATGCGAGTATCGTTATGGGCGCTGTGTCACCTTGGGAATGCCGGGGTGCTGCTCTGGAAATCGTCAAATTCCGCTATATTGCCAAATTTGCAATCTTGTCAGCTCTGATTCGCCCGGAGGGATTCTACGGCTCATCTGACTCACTCAAGCTGCCGCTAATTACAGAACTCGGCAGCATGGCAGAATTTGACGATGTCCCACAATGCGTAAGCAAGCAACAAAAAAACAATAGCAGCGAGCAAATTCTTGCACTTTGTTCGCCAACTTTAGCGACCTTCCGGTACTTGTACGCGCAAGCCCCGTTCGTGAAATCGGCGAGATTATGGATGTCGCCGCGAGGGAAGCGAGGGCCGGAGGAGGAAGGCGCCTAGAGGTGGAGAAGAGAATCACGCGTGGCAAATGAGCGAAGTGTGAGTGCGCTAGGGTGCCTCGATGTCCGCCTCCGCTACAAGGCGGAGGCAGCTTTTTGTGTGCGCCATCTTGGTTCGAAAGTTCCCGTTGGCTGGCGCTGTCCGGCGTACATCGATTGAGCGCTTCCAGTACGATGCGCGGAAATTCGGCTCAGTCAATCCCTTCTGAGAGTAGGGCTTGTGCATATATCGTTTGTAACAAATAGTTGAAGCTTTATTTGACGTTAAATTTAAGCTACATTGTTCAATAGTTCCAAATGCAAACCTATTTAGCCTGTTCATTTTTGTTTCCGTAGCACCAGTACTTAGGATGCTGACCCGCCGTGGTAGCTCAGTGGCTATGGTGTTGGGCTGCTGAGCACGAGGTCGCGGGATCGAATCCCGGCCACGGCGGCCGCATTTCGATGGGGGCGAAATGCGAAAACACCCGTGTGCTTAGATTTAGGTGCACGTTAGAGAACCCCAGGTGGTCAAAATTTCCGGAGTCCTCCACTACGGCGTGCCTCATAATCAGAAAGTGGTTTTGGCACGTAAAACCCCAAATATTATTATTATTACTTAGGATGCTGCGTTAATATATAGTTAATCTTGGCAGTTTGACATGTTTTCTCCAATGACAAAGTATTTCCTAAGCTGCTACGGACGTTTTCGTCACTTTCACAGCACTCACCGTAAAGAAAGAAAAGAAAGAAAAAACGCCGACGACAGTATTAAAAGACGACGACAACACACGGCGATAACTGAAACTATTTTCCCCGTTTATTCGTAATTTTGATACCTTCAGAGGTTAATGTGCACCACATGTTATCAGTCGGCATTCCCTTCACCCTGTTTTCAGCGTGTTTACCCTCTGAAAGTATAAACCAATTAGCCGAAATTACTGCTTCAACTTAGCTTCAATTGACTCTTCTGTGCACTGAACCGCTGTTGTTATTCTCTATCTTTACCTTTTACACAGGTTTCATCCTTTGCATAAATTATCCTGTAAACACTCGCCGATTCTTCTGCGGAGCGAATCGTTTCTTGTCGATTCTGTTCCACACACAGCCAAGAGCAGCATCAGCCACCATAAAAGTTACAGGCATTACGTTAAATTTTTTTGTAATTATCTACGCAATGCTTCTGAGCAATATTTGGTAGATAGCATCACCACAGAAATAAAGCTGAGGCACATCATTTTAGGTCTATGCTGCTAATTTTCTGTTTATGAAGCTCTAAACCAGATATTGGTATTTTTGGCAGAAAGTGAAAAAGTCAATGTACGTTGAAAAGCATATATAATCTACGGCTTTATTGACCCAATCGGATCGTACTCAACTGGTCCACTTTCATAACACTAAATTGGGAATGGATTAAAATTGAATTGAAATGAGGAAGAAGAAACAAATGGAACTGTACAAAGAACATGGTGTAATATGCACAAACACGTAATTACAAATGAACAGTAGACACATTGCTATTCACAAACAGAAACTTCCACATCTACCCTTTCTATTTGCAGCAGCTAAATCAATTACACCAGAAAAACATTGCTATTTCCAAACAAAAACCACCGTATCTCAACTTTCTGATCTGCAGCAGCTCAATCAATTACACGAGAAAACACATGGTGCTTCTCACTTGAGGTTTCTACCTGCAACAGTATTGCTGCCATGCGACTGGCCAGGTTATTCCGGTTTGTTCAAACAGTTCGCATAAATGCGAACTCGAACAGAAACAAAGCGGCTTAGCAGCATGTTTACTTAGCATGTGTACTTACGGCTGCTTTCAGAGTTTTCATTGGCTGCTTTAGGCACCTCAGGTCTTCCTTCTCAGAAATTTACTTAACGACAATTTCGCATTGAAAGACAACGTTAAGAACCTCCTGGCTTGCCTATATTAAGTTATTACCACCTTTAACGTACTCTTTCAATTGAGTAAGTCCATGCTCCTCTCTTGGTTTTTCAGCCAGCAGCATTTCGTTGCAGTCTCCAACAAGCTCTACAGCAGAGAATATTGGATTCAATAAGAGTGCAGCTAAGTGCACTAAGATGTCTCTCTCTTTTGAGGGAAACTGTCTCCAAGTCGACATTTTCATCGGTGCCGTGTTCGCTGCCTTCTGGTTCGCCAGTGCCTTATACTTGCTGTATTTCTCCGCACAAGAAGTTCACTAAATAAGCACTATCATCAATGTCGTAGGAAGACGTCTTTGGTCCCTTCAAGAACAGTGTCACGTCTCAACACAATGAAGGCGTCAATTGGACGTTTGCCACAAGGAAAACACCCGCCCAACCATCAGCCTGTATCCAGACGCTAACGCAGCGTGGACACCGACTCTCTACGGGTCCCAAAAAAGGCCACAGCCTCACCATTACCTGGCAGCCTGAGCTAAGGATGCAAAGGGGGCAAAGGGGGGCGGGGGGGGGGGGAATGCAATGCTACCAAACAATAAACGCAACCTGGGATTGGCGGTTAATTAGACGTTTGCCAAGAGCCAAACCGCCCCCCATCCATCAGCACCTATTAGAGCATCCTCATGTGAACTCGGCTGTCTAATTTGCTCCTGCACAGAGTGGGCTTCCGTAACTGTAGCCGTATAACTAAGCTAATAAATCCTTTTCCTTCATTTTCTACTACCTGACGTAGCAGTCGATGGGCTTGGTGGATTCAATTCCTAATGCCACCTTAAGCCGCAACAACAGGCTCACTGAAACTATCTTAAGGGTACTCTTTAAGTCATACGAGCTCTGAACTGGTGCTCTCATCCTAATGACCGAGAAAAGGTTCTCTAAACAGTCATGTGCAAGCCTGCCAGTGAGCACAAACTTGTAGCCACATTCGTCTAGTAGAAAGACATGGAGCTTCATAACTACGTCCGTAGACATGAGGACATCTGATTGGCACCGCTTCCAAACTTTCCAAACACCTATACACAATCCCCTAAACACTTCGGTTGCGAGGTCAAAGTAGAGCTTGCCTCCTTGTGTTTCCACATATGCGTGAAACTCAATGCAACCAGTGGATGCTGAGCCATCGTCAGCGTATACCACTTGAAAACGAGTTCAAAAAACCAGGTGGTTGCTCTCATCTTCTGTGCAGAAGGTGAGACCCTAGATCATCTTTCTTCTTATTCTGCCGCCCATTTTCCTTCTTTGAGGAAACATATTTTAGAACCAACATTCAGGTAACTTGGTTTAAATTTTCTATTCTCTTGGAGCCTCGTCTCTTGAAACTACCACAGGGATGCTCGCCCAGCCATGGAGATATTCATATTTGTTTCAAAGCGATTATCCTAAATTCTTCAAACATTATTTTTATCAATTTCCACCCGACACCTTTGCCAATTTTTGTATTAACAGAATCTTCCTAATTCCATCCAAATATTGGCCAATCCCCCGCAGTGGGTACTGCCATCATAGAAGGACATCCTGTCCTATCCTACATAAGCCTCTGTAAAGTGATATGCGATGACCTGTTTCCAGCGGCTGTTGATACCACCAGCCCGAAAGACGAGCGCATGGTTTGCCAGTTAATTGCTCACGGGGAAAGCGTTGTCGTCGCAAGAGTCTCTGCCAAGGTCAAGCTCAACTCCTCTTCGGATATCCATTTCGTTTAAAAATAAGACGTAGTCCTTTTCTACGTTGCTCATCGTTGCAACTTGTGTCTTCATAACGTCGAAGATTTCCGACAGTACACCAGGCTGGAAGGGCAGATGCTGAAGTTTTCTGCACAGTGTTCTTTTTGACGGCAGGGGGATGCCCTGTTCCTGTAGAGGATCGTAACCTGTTAAGCCACAGGCAAATTTCAGTTGGTGGACTTTCTTAGTTTGGGCCCTCCAGTTACAACCTTTAAGGTTGTCTTTCTGGAGGGTAACTTCTTGGTCCTCGTTTAAGAACTTTAATGTCAGCGCTGCCATGCGACGCCCGGGACGCTTCGTTCCCTTTGTTTCTAGTTTCATTTTTTTTCTTGGTGTTATTGAATATTTCTTGTAGTCATGCGTGCTTGTTCTGGAAGTCTTGTAAACTTTTAAGCACTGCGCTTGACGAAAGCGAAAGTTGATCAACTGGCACCTCCTCCGAGTCAGAACTGCTTGTAGCTTCCAGTTCCATGAAATCGCTAGTTTCCATTTACATATTACACCACATATATTACATATTACATTCCATTCATATAACACGAACGTAAATTATATGTTTCATTTCGGTCAAGACGAAATGAAAGTGCCTCACGAAAGTGATTGCTTGTTCATTTAACTTTGAATTCGGAATAAATATTTTGCAAGACAGCTATGAAAGTTTTCACAAAATATCGAACTCGTAATTGGCACCCCAAAAATCAACTAAGAAATAGAAAAATCCGACAGACTTCATTTAACGCTTCCGCGTAGCTGTTCAGTCGTCGTATTCCTCCTCAGCCATGGTGTTCAGCGAATCACCTTGTCTCTGAGCCCAGCCCAGCCAAAGCCGTGACGGTGGCATAGTGGCTATATGGAGTTGCGTTGCTAAGTACAAGTTCGTGGGTTCAACTGCAGGCCGCGGCGGTCGCACTTCGATGGGGTCGAAGTGCTAAAACGCCCGTGTGCAGTGCATCGGTAACAAAATAAAGAACCACAGACGGTTAAAAATTAATAAGGAGCCACCTACCCCCCCCCCCCCTTACGGCGTGCCTCGTATCACGGTTTTGGCACGTAAAAAATAGATTTTTTTTTCAGCCCAACGCCAAGCAGACAACTAATAACGAGGTTTCTTGTGCGCCCTCCGAAATTTCTGCGTACCAGGATACGTGGCATAAAACGACGTCTAACAAGAGCCACCTGCCTCTTACCCCCTCCGCCCAACCAAAAAAAATATATATATATTCGCGGCTACGCCACTGACCGTGTGGTTGCTGCGTGTTCGCTTCCCTGACCTGTTGACAAGGCTCTTAAATCTGGCTGCACTTAACGGACACAGTTCACTGTGACACTGAGTCGGTGAAACGGAGCACAACATTCCTGCTGAGCAGCTGTGTGCTTACCACACCGAGGTGCAAACGCTCGTCTAAGCAGAACGGACAGTAAACGTCAAGATAAAGCTATCTAATCCTTTCATTGGGCGCTAACAAAATGTCGACGGTTATCCCTCTGTCGACGGCTATCCCGCCACCGAGGTGCGACGCCTGCGACACCGCTGGCGGAACTCTTCATCGCGTCCGCCATAGTAATTGAGCGTTGTCAGACTATTGTTATCTGAGGGCACTGTTCTTGCCGAGCAGCAAGAGCTGCCGCACGTTCGGCATCACGCCAGCATGTTGCCCCCTCGTGTTGGAACGCCAGCAGAGGAGCTCCAGAGGTACGCTGAATCATGCTGTCAGCATGCTAATTGATAGAGAAAATAGCTTTCTTTGGCTGCCATTGTGTAGAGTTACTGCCGTTTTGCGTAGTTGGGTGCCGCCGAGCAATATATCTCGCCGTAGGCAAAGGGCAGCACGGGTGCGAAGGACTTCGAAGGAGGAGAGAGCACTCGCCGATTGGTTCTCGCCGCGCTAACGCCTCCATTATGACTGACATGACTCTGAGAAAAGCCTTTCTCAGCATTCATGCTCTTTTCAAAGTTTGTTCACTCTAGTATTCGTGTTTGTTTGCTTCTGTGTCCGAATCGAGTTCGCGCTGTCGATAACCATGGAATCGTATACAATTAGCGCGATTACATTGATTAACTATTTGATGACGATATGAGCAGCCGCCGGTAGAGAGCGCGGCTCGTTACCAACGTAGTATAAGCTTTGAACAAGGATGCGGGCTGTTTGCTAAACGAGCTACCATCGACTATAGGTACAGCGCGAGTGAGACATTACGGACAAGAGGGGACGTAAATAGCACTGTGTTCGTCCATGTGTCCTCTGATACACAGCTCGTGTCCGCTTTGTCCTGGCGTGTACCTATAGACAGGGACCACCAGCAAGCTCAACTGTCCACCCTTTTGGTACGCGATGGTTCCCGCCATGCGACGAGACGCGTTTAACTTTTAGATGATCAAGCCAGGACTCCTTCGATCGCACGTCGCTGGAGCATCTTTGACACGGTGATAACGTTGTCAACACTTTTTGTCGACCGGTGCTTCCCATCAAAGGGTAGGGAAAATCAGTGGCGGTCAATAGAGCGCAAAACGTGTTACGTCCGCGTTGCCACTTGCGACGCACGTCGCTCACAGGAAAGAATTCGTCGGGACGGCGCCGGTCGCCAGAGGCCGGCCTTGACTCATTGTGAATTCTCGGCTCGACTTTTATCCCGTCGATGGAAAGGAGAAAAAAGAACAGCACGAGCGAGCCAATCGCCCCCTGGGGCCGTGATCTGAAGACGTTATATTGCGGAGGGCCAGCCCGAAGGCTACGCAAGGCCCTCTGTTGTTGGGGACCCGTTTCAACAAAGACCCACCGAGCCACTAATCGCCCGCACAGAGAAGGAGACGACAAGCTTGATGATCGAAGCGCACCGCCCCAGTTCCGGGTGAAAGGCAGGCTTTTCTCAGCAGTTAAGTCACACTCTTGGTGGAACGCTAGTCACGAAACACAGCGCGAAATTGGGCCTGTTGGCGCTGTGCCGTTGTGTACGGAGTGTGAAAAACAAAACAGTAGTGACGCCGCCTTACTCAAAGTGAAGGCGCGCGGCTCCATATAAATCAACCGACTTATATAAAGCGTTGCTCAAGCTTACGCGTTCAACTTCAATACGATAGGCCCTGAGCTCCATTCTGTTTTCGCCTCATCAGCCGAACATACAGTTTTTTCTATAAATGCAACTTGGGCATGCTGGCGAGATATAGGGCCAGTATACCGATAGGGCCAGTATTCGATATGGGCTACAGCGTTCCGTAAGATAAGAAAGCAGTCAATTCAGATAGCAAACGTATCATCATGAAAAATCATGCATATAGTTCTTACGAACGAAACGTTTGTTGAATTATGCCCTAGATTTTTCCTCATGATGGTGATGTTCATTTGTTGCTGCCGCCCTCACAAGGATCCACGAGCATCCGGCCGCACACCTCTGCGTCTAAATATGATTCTGCCGCGCACGAGTTGGGCGTGGGTGTGTGAATGTGAACGTCAGATCCTGGCAATTGAACCTAAGGCCAGCAATCGAAAATCGTGGACGAGGAGAAACATCGTGCCCCATGGAAGATTGGTTCAAACAGTAAGAGCAATAAAAGTAATGGAAGAAACGAACAATTAAAGCAAAGTATATTAATAAACACAAATTTTTCATTCATCGAGCTGGTTCGCAGCCTAGTGCAAAGAAGAAGAAAAAAATCCTATTGCCTCTGTTCGTGCAAAATAGGGTGTGAACTAGAGCTGCTCGAATAGCGAACTTTTCGAATCGAATAGAATACTAATATTCCCGCTTTCTAAAACAGTAAAAATGAAAGTTAGGTGAAGTCAGGCTGGCTACAATATTCTTGTTTACACATTATATGAAACATGCAATGACGTTAACAAATGAATGTCAGGTCAACTGAGAAGCTTGTAAATGAAAAAATAAAAAAGTAGGATCATATCCGACACACGATGACAATGAGAGTAATGAAAACAAAAAACAGCACACTACAAATACATGTAATAGAGTGTAGTGCTCGTTGAAGGAGCTAAGGGTAATACTACAGTACCAGCATCATTTTGAAGGAATTCAAACATGGTGAAATTGCTATGTCAAAGTAGAGACAGTGAATTCGGAGGCTGCCTAACGCGAGACATGCTACTGAACAGCTTGTTACTATTGTGCATAAGTGACCTAACTGGATCATCTGCGCAACAACTGCGGTTCTCCTGAATCACCCAGACAAATCTACATTTACATCGGTCTTTCTACCTGTAGACTGCAAGAACTGTTGTTTGCTCTTATACAGTACTCGAACGTAACCAATATTCGACAACTTCTAATAGTGAATTCTCAAACTGAATACGAATAGAAGAGTAAATGCTATTCGAATCGTATTCGAAATTTCGAATATTCGCACGCGCTTAGGCCGTTAAGTCATGTCTTCACACTGTGCATTACCGTGCACTCATGTCTGTCACTGGGGTGTCTGGGGGTATTCGAGCGAAAGATCAGCGACGGAGCTCGTATAAGAAACAGGCGACGTCGGGGCGAAGACAGACGTCGCGACCGGCTCAAGCGGAGGATTCTCCTTCCGCGCAAGGTTGCGCGAAGCAAGAATTGCAACCGCGGAGCAAGAGGCGTCGACGCGGGCACTGATTACGTGCAGTGAGGGGCACGGCGGGAGTTAATGCGCCGACCCGGACGTCCGGAAGCATCCTCCTCTCTCCGCTACCGGAACCGAGCTTTGTTTTCACGCTGACCACGCACACCAGCTCGCACCGCTGGCCGCCCGCGCGTGGTCAGACTCGCAGGGGCGGGAGATCTCGCCGAGTGACACGCGGGGCGGAAATAAGATGCCGGCCGTCGCATGACGTTATTTCCGATTCGCCTGGCTTCTGTCTTCATGCGTCGCTCCTCGGAGCGCGGCAGAGGGGCCGCGCTGGTTTCTTAGCGTAGCTGGCGTCTCTCTTGGCGCTCGGCAGCACGCCGTTACCGGGCGCGTTCGTTTTGACCGAAGCTGTACTGTAACAGCAGGCTGAACGACAGATCACAGCGTAGGAAGAGAGAGAGGCAGAGAAACAATGGTACTACGAGGTCATTAACTTAGAAGCGCTCATGGCTTCAAGATATCGCAATATCTTGCTAGTTGTTGCAAGATGCGGAGACGTGTTACTTCTGGTAGCCTATTCATTGGATGGACGCCCTCAGATAAGTAATAGAACTACTGAGCAGCTTGACCATTGTCCTGAGTGAAAATCTGGTACTTACCTTGCCGGCTCTAATACGTTGTGTGCCGTTTGTTCTCGCTTCTCCTGAACAACACTAAGGACTTGGCGCTACGTTGATTATCAGCATCTCGTTTGGCAAACGGGCAAGCTCGCAGGAGCCACCCAGAAAGCTACGCGTGTTCTCCTGACTTTTGTATCATCCACGTGCCTGCAAGCAAACTTATACAGGGTGAGCCATACTTACCGTCATACACTTTGTTCGGTAATTGTGCCTCTGATATTTTTATGTCTCCTTATAATTTATTCAAACATTCTTTCAGTCTTTCTGCTGTATTTGGACCGTGTTTCATGCAAGGCTTGCTCTATCTATCTATCTATCTATCTATCTATCTATCTATCTATCTATCTATCTATCTATCTATCTATCTATCTATCTATCTATCTATCTATCTATCTATCTATCTATCTATCTATCTATCTATCTATCTATATCTCTCCCTATCTCTCTCTGTAAAATGGCACGCCCTGTAGACCACATGAAACCGCTATCTTGTCACTGAGAGAGGCTGGACACTTTGGTTCAAAGGTTTTCAAAATACTAAAAATTCCTAAAATTCCTCAAATACTAAAATTTCTAAATATTCTTAAAATTGTCCACTGGGCTCTCAAACACGGCACTCTGAAGGACTTAACATTCAGTGGGCGTCCTGTGCCTGTAGCCACTTCTCATCTAAAGAAACTTGTCAGGAAGTCAATCCAATCCTAGCTATGGAGAAGCATCAGAAGGCTGATCTTGGAGCTGAATATGTCGGCGACAACAATGAAAAAAGCCCTGCAAAGGGACCTGAATATATTCCACTACAATTTCGACAGAATACATGGCCTGACGGAGGTGTAGAGAAAGGAAGATGGGGAAAAAGGCTGCTGTTATTGGCCCGGTCAGCGAATGGAAAGCACATCACAACTGTTTCCACCAATTAGGAATTTTTCATAGTAGAGTCCCGTCACAACACTGAAAACTCCCGCGTGCTTGCTCCGGCGCCGAAGTTTGCTGATGCAGCCAGTTGGTCAGTTTTTCAAAAATTCCGTCATCGCGTCTGTCATGTTTTGAGCTGGCGTAACCACCACTGACCGCATTCCTCGTGTTTTTTGTGGCAAAATGCGCAACGATACACATTCACACATACATTAAATATATTACAGAGCCTCATTCGCTGCCCTGGTTCCAGTCCCACTTAGGCGAGTGGTCTTAAATTTTGCAGCGAGACAACGCCTCAGCTCAAAAACTGAAGAGCAGATCAACACCACCGCATTGGTTTCGCGCTCTCACGCCCAACCTCATTTCAGCAGTACAGTTACTGGTGAACTACCCTGACCCAAAACCAATGGAGTTCTGTGTGTGGGCTCTTCTTGAAAATGAGGCCTTTATCCATCTGCGCAGCAGCATGGCGACCCTGAAAGCATCGCTAGAGCGAGTATGGAGAAAAATTCTTCTGGGAATTCCGTGCGGCTACTACTGAAGCGTACCCAGAAGTTCAAGGGCCGTGATCAGGAACAAGAGCGGAGATATTGAATAAAACGATTGGTTATACATTCCTTACATATCATTACATGCATAACAAAGGATTTCCTGTTATTTCTGTATTCTCAAACAAAAAAATATGGCAGCACCCATCTCACGATGACCGTCGACGGTAAAGCGATCAGCATTCAAATAGTGCAGCGGCACCGGCTACTGCTGAAATCGTGTTTATTTAAAATCTGTAATGGTAATTCTGGGACTGCCATTGCTTCGGCTATATGCGACATACACCGTCTCTGCTATCGACGCACTGTGTTATGGCCCTCACTTGTCAAGGTCGGCCACGAGCATGACCACGACTGCATGATGCAGACGCAGTGACCATGATTGAGAGACGAAGGCAGTGTGGCGAAGGCAGAGGCAGTGTGATGACGACAGCATGACGACAGCATGACGACATTGAGATGACGATTCTGAAATGATGACGCTGGTTTAATGACGACAGCGTGACGATAACTCGGTGAGGACAATGAGATGGCGACCGAGTGTGTGACGACGATGGCGTGCCAACGACGATATGACGATAGCTGGATGGCGAAGCTGGAACGACCCCGATGGCATGACCACGACGGCAGGACGACGATAGGGTGACAAGAGAGGCATGACAGTGTTGTCTGATGACAACGCGATGACGACGATGGTGTGACAATGGCGCATAAACACCATTGAATGACGACAGCATGATTAGGATAAAATGGCGAAGAACGAATATGGTCGATGGAAAGACGAAGGCGGTATCATGGAACACGGCGTGACATTAATGGTATGACATCTGGTATGACGTGTATGACGAGGATAGCGTGACGACGACTGTGCCAAGAATACTGTTTGACGACGATGGCATGACGAGAGTTAGATGACAAAGCCCGAGTGACGATGATGGGACGACGACGACAGCATTGCGATGACGGTATGAGAATGAATGCACGACGACTGTATGATAATGATGGAGCGAAGACAACGGCATGACAAGAGTCGAGCGACGAAATTCGAAGGACGACGATGTAACGACCGCGACGGCAGTACGACCCTAAACGCATATATAGTAACCCAGGCTGGAAGACAACTTGGGTCACTGGGCCGTGTTAAAGACGGCAACCAAGGACCGTAGGGGTAGCAGGGGTCTAGCGGTGTGGAGCTTGACCAGCAGCACAGGGGCCCAGGCAGAGACGCGAAACGATCGGCATAACAAGTAACAAGACCTTAAAGTTGCATTGCTATGCAGCGGGCAGCTCTACAAGCTTCGTGACGAAGAGCGACACATATTCTCAATGCTTGTGCTGAAGGCTAAAGGCTCCTTGCCTTTGCGGGGGCGTCTCTTATAGCGCCTCCGGAATGCCCCCGCCCTGGAGAAGGACGGAGCGGACACTCTCCACGCTTTCGGTTAAAGTCAGTTCAACAGGTTTTTCAACCGTCACTAGCACAGCAGAGCGAAAGGCACTGACACACACGCACACGCACACGCACACACACACACGCGCGCGCACGCACGCACGCACGCACGCACGCACGTTCGCACACATCACTGGCGAGGAGAATGTGTGAATACGCGCATAAAGCTAACTGTCTCACTGGCTGAAGGGAGACAGCACTGGCGCGCACAAGCAGACATCACGGCATGGCGCGCGCCGAGCGAAGGAGGCGTGAATGTGAGCTCTGGGCTAACGTCTCTTAGCGGTTGCAGCCTCCAAGGCGCTTTTCAATGGTCGCAGATGGCTCAATGTATTTGAAACGTCCGGGCTATCACCGTGGCTTTGGCTGCGTGACACAAATTGTTTCATCAGACAGTCCTAGTCGTAAAGCCGGCGTAAAAAAATTAGATAGATAGATAGATAGATAGATAGATAGATAGATAGATAGATAGATAGATAGATAGATAGATAGATAGATAGATAGATAGATAGATAGATAGATAGATAGATAGATAGATAGATAGATAGATAGATACCATTATTATTAGACACAAACTTTGTGACAGTATTTATGGCACACCCTGTAGACATCCGTAAATATCCTAAACATTCGTAAACATCCGTAAACTATCGTTCTCCTGCGCCTTGTCTTTTTTTCTTCTTTTAATTCGTAATCCCCTTTCGCCCCGTGCAAGGTAGCAAACCGGACCTCATTCTGGTTAAACTTGCAGTCTTTCCTAGTTTCTCTCTATCGTGCTCTTTCTATGGTAAGAGCGCGAAATATTTTGGCGTCCAGCTAAAAAGAAATCAGGATCCATGCGTTCTTCTCAAGAACCCATATTTCTTCTATAGTTTTTCTCTTACGACATACGTGACATTTTCGATTCATAATGCTTAACTGCGCTGATCAAAATTTTACTTTGTTATCTCACCTGCAGCTGTTGCATTATCTAAACAGGTTTCGGGAGGAGCTAGGCTCGCTGGTATTTGCAACGCTTCGCTATCTTATGTTATAGAAAAAAAAAACTTTCTGTTCTCTTTCTTTTTCTTTTTTTATTCAAGCGAAGTTTCCTCTATCCCTGTTCCTCTATTCGTCATCGTTATCTCGCCGCATATATATTGCGCATCTAGGCAACTTCGGTCACTGGGTATGTGCTAGCTGCTGTCTTGCCTAGCAGACAACTTGGGCCACTGAGCGTATATCATTCGGTAGGTGCCGAACAGATAACTTCAGCAATGAGTGTGTCTAACCTGGGTATGTGCCACTGGCTTTGCTGCCATTTTTTGGCCGATCCCCCAGAACGGATCTGCCGCTGGAACAGCGAGAGTGTCAGGACTTATTCGTGTATTCAGATATGTGTCGTGCTTCTCTATGCCCCATATACTTCTCATCCACAGTCCTTCCTCGACAACATCGCCTTCGTCCTCGTGGTTCAGACGGCTAACAGCTACAGCCTACGAGGCTGCAGGTGTTCGTGACATCTGCTACTGCTGCTACATCGCTAACTTAAACAAGTCTCACATTATTTAGATTCCAACATTGCGGTTGATCTGTATTTGTTTTTAACAAAGTTAACGAGTCGGCTAGTTGGTTGAATATGCAAGACTCGGCAACAGCGCGAAAGACGACGACGCAGAAGATGCACATAAACAGCCAGACGTAGCGCTGCGTGTAGTTGTTTATGTGCCTCTTCTGCGATCTCATCTTTCGCGCTGTTCCCTAATTCTGCATATTATTACGATAGCAATCATATGGAACTTCCAGGCGCATTTTCACTGCCGGCGTTGGCGTCGCCGTGAGGTTCCATACAAAGTCCAAGGACGAAAGAGTCATCGCCGCGCGCCGTATGTGCGAGTGAAAGCGTGTGAGGGTGATCTTCGGCGAGCGCGTTCAATTTCGCGTGTGCGAGCGATGAAAGCGGGCCGGAATCACGCCTTCTGTCGCGCGCGAGGCACAGGGGTGAGGCAAGAGGCGGGAGGGGGGTCTTCTCCGGCGGCTGCTGCTTACGTCACGGCCGTGCGGGAGCCGTATCTTGAAAGCGATCTGGGACATGGCTAAAGTTCCCGTGCGGGCGTCATCTTCAAAGCGATCTGCGATGTTTGCAGAGTGCGCGTAGTGCCGGTAGCTTCGTATGCGCTGTGCTTTCGACGTTTCATTCGCGGTGAAGCGAGAGATGCACGAAGGTCAATTCGATCGTTACTCCAGCACTTTGAAAGCGACTTTCCCCGTTCATCGAGCGAGATGTATTCATGTTTACCTGTGCGCGCGTGACATCGTGCTTGTTATATTTAGTTAAAACACTTTGCCGGGCTAGTTCTTCCCGATTTGAATCCTTGATAGGATGTGTAAGCGTAGAAAGAAACAAACACAGAGACAGTGCTGTCTCTGTGTGTCTGTGTCTGTCTACATCCTCGTTCAGATCCGCCGTAGTTGTTTAGTGGCTATGGTGTTGGGATGCTGAGGTCGCGGGATCGAATCCCGGCCACGGCGGCCGTATTTCGATGAGGGCGAAATGCGAAAACACCCGTGTACTTAGATGTAGGTGCACGTTAAGGAACCCCAAGTGGTCCAAATTTCCGGAGTTCCCCCACTATGGTGTGCCTCATAATCAGAAAGTGGTTTTGGCACGTAAAGCCCCATAATTAATTGTAATTAATCCTCGTTCAGTCGCGCTTACACATTATATCATTGTTAATTGAGTTAGATAATCTTTAGAACTTTATATGGCCGATAAAACTCCTATCCTTACTTCGTATAGCTATCTACTAATTTGCTATCGCATTCGCTGCTCCGCCTTTCGGGTGAAAGTGCGAATTTTTTTTTCTTTCTAATGTACGGAAGTGGAAAGGTAAGCATTTTCAGATCCTTAGGGGCGGTTTTCGCGAAATCACAAATGCGCTACTTGCTATTGTTTCTACGTTTGTTTTTGGCATTGTTACTTTTGTTTAAAGCTGTTGTAGCTGTTGTCACTCTTACCGTTACGTCATCGTCGTCATCATCATTGTGATATTAATCATCGTGGTAGTTGTCTTCCTCCTCCACGTCGTCGTCGTCGTCATCACCGCCGCCGCCGCCACCGCTTTCACAGTGTACGTCCTGAATGTCCAACATAATCACACTAGGTAAGGTATCAGCTGTCTGGTTAGCAAACCGGAAACTCGCATCTTGCTCAGCACCCTGCTTTTCCTCTCTCACTGTCTCTCTTTCTCTCTGGGTGTGGCGCGGCCGTTCAACTCGCTCTAAATTTCACTCAAAAACATCGCGCAAGAACATCGCCCTCTCATCGCTGGTTGCACGACGAGACGAAGTCGTCGTAGTAAACGCGATGGTGCGTGCCATTAGATTAACAAGAACCTATAAGGTGTCGTTTCGCTGCGGTGCGCAGCGTGTCGGTCTTGGCGTCGCCTCTGTCTCTAGCTTCTTCTCAGAGCCCAACGGCAGAGCCAAGTATGGAAAAAAAAGGAGTGAGAAAAAGGACTGAGTTTGGCGTGGCAGATGACGGCGCGATGGGCGGCCTTCTTCCCCTCCTTGTACGAAAACATGAAGCTGTGAGAAGACCATCATTAGCTTAATTGGCGGCTGCCGGGCAGCGCATGTTGGAGCGTGCTGGAAAACGTATTCCGCCCCATTGGCTGGGCCGTCAACTATACTTCCGAGTCGTTAATTTCCGTTCGAGCCGAATAAACTTTCCAGGAGTCAAATTAAGTAGTAGTTGTGCTTGACTTACACCCATTTTTTTTTTCTTTATCTAGTTTTAAGAATGTGGCGAAACGGCGGAGTTAACACAAATATTTCCTCTAGCCCATTTTGCAACCGTACAGTCCTGCAACCCTTAATTTATTTTGAGGTGCGTGGATTTCATCATATTTAAGGCGGCGGTGCGCTTCATTTGATAATTTCCTGCCGACTGTCGGGTCTTATATCAAGAGCACGCATAGCAACGCACCCGTTGATAACCGAGTGCGCAAAATGGCATACAATTAACCCGCGCAGCGACTTAGTTTCTAAAATTGCTACAAGCTTCCTGGGTTGGCATGGCAAGGCGCTTTCGACGCCTCAATACCACTGAAACGCTTAGCGTGATGTACGAAGTTACGGTTACCATGACTCTAGAAAGCCGGAGGCAAAGTTTTCTGATTATGAGGCACGCCGTAGTGGAGGACTCGGAAATTTCGACCACCTGGGGTTCTTTAACGTGCACATAAATCTAATCACACGAGTGCTGTCGCATTTCGCCCCCATCGAAATGTGGCAGCCGTGGCCGGGATTCGATCACGCGACCTCGTGTTCAGCAGCCCAACACCATAGCCCCTGAGCAACCACGGAGGGTTGCAATAAGAGTTCTGCGCTCTACCATGTCAACATATCTTCGCAACTTGCCCCTACAAGCGCTGCTGTTCAGAGCATCTGCAATAATATTCCAGTATCACGGAACCGGTGATACGCGCTGCTAGAGTTAAAACCTCCCTTTCTTGCTGTTGACAACATGCGGTTTGCTGTTATCTGTGCTTGAAACGGAAGTCGAATATCACAAGCCACATACCAACGTGCATGAGAAGCGGAAACCAAGTGTTCTCGGTTCAGTAATGAAAGCAGGAACCATTGTATGGTTAAAATGATGACTACATTTGTTCTCAACACGACAGATTCATCATTAGTGAAACGGCCTTTCTTTTAAAGTGTGTCAGGCCGATTATTAGGGCTCGTTGGTATATGTTTAGATCGCGGGGAAAACAGCTCAACAAGAGGGCAAACAACATGGGCAAACAACGAGATTAAGCAATTTTACTCCTTTTATATTGATTAAAGATTGTGGGTTGCTTCAACATGCTTCGTCATTAAGTGAATAAGTATGGTAGACGTCTTTTACAAGTACATGGCCAACTAATTAAATGTGGTAGACATCTTGTCAATGACCAAGGGAATAAGTATGTACATGGTAGCCATTTATGGTAAGTAGTTTACATTTCACGCCTACCCATATAGTAGCGTTGCGGAATAGAACCGGCTAATCTCCGTATTCCCTGCGGCAATAAAGGCCTCATCGAAGGAGTCATTCACTACGCTTCTGTAAAAAACACCATGTGGAACATGCACCAGCAAGGATTCCACTTTCATTAGCTTGAATATCTAGCCATCTCGAGCAGACCAGTAACTATAATTGAGCAAGTGTCACGGCTGCAACTCCTTGGGAACGATAATTTAGTTTCTTTGTAGATAATGACCCGTTGAGTAAAATGACAGGGGCAGACGACAGCAGAGAGGATATAATAAAGAACATAACTATTTGCATGTTTACAACAGAGTGACTCGGTAAGACTTATCCATAGTTCGCTTTGTTTGTCATCGGGTCACGCACACCAGCGCTGCTAGGTCACGTAGAGTAGTCGGGTTGCGAGGCCCAACTGCTCGAGGAGGTCGCACAGTGTTTTGGCGCTGTTGGCAGGCAGCCCGCGAGCGTAGTTGCAGCTCAGGAGTTCTCACCGTGGGGCCTCGAAAGCACTGCACCGCAGGAGTAAGTAAGTGTTCGAGCATAAAGGGCATAATCAGAAAACTTGCTTACGAAACGTTCCTGCTTCTAAACCATGCATTCGGCGATATTATTGCTTCGCATCGTGCAGTTCTTCCCTCGAATTTCACGCCTGCAGCAAGACTACCATTATCGCTGTGGCACCTACGAAGCCCTCCAAGCCATTCCTGGAATCCAAAAGAAAACACAGTCGTCATTTTTATCCCTACAACAAGCCGCACTACTGCGCCTGCATGAGAAACATAGCGGACGCGTTCACATTTACATGGATGGTTCAGTTTCTTGTGCAAGCTCTCCAGGAGCAGTGGTTATTCCCGCGAAGTCCGTCACCATAAAATTCAAGACATCGCATTTTACATCATCGATAGCTGTAGAGCTCGCCGCCATCCATGCTGCTCTACAGTTCGTAATTGAAGAACCACCACAGGCATTGTCAATCTTCTCCGACTCAAAGGCCGCTCTCCAGTGCATTATGTCGCCATTTATTCATGGAGCGAGTGAGCATTTAGTCACTGACATAAAACTTCTACACCACCAGGCAATAGAGAAAAAATACAACATAGCATATCAGTGGATACTGGGCCATTGCGGTATCTACGGAAACGACTGTGCAGATGAGGCCGCCCGGTCTGCTCATAATGGTCCCCACTGTGCAGCTATACCCTTATCCAGAAAAGACGCAGCTACAGGGCTTTGCTCACTCGCACGTGAACTTTCACTTGCACAATGGAACTCGACGGCATTTACCAATGCTCGTCTCCACAACTTGGATCCGAATCTACGGCAATGCCTTTCGTCAGGACTACCTAGAGCTGAGGAGACGCTTCTGTGCCGCTTGTGGCTTGGCATGGCCTTCATGAATGTGTACTCATTTCGGATCGGAACGGCCAACAGCCCTACATGCGATAACTGTAGCTGCGAAGAAACAATTACCCACCTTCTTTGTGAGTGATCCCACTTCAGTGCGCCGAGGGAAGAACTTTAAAGTCTTGACGAACGCCCTTTGTCGGAGGAAAAGGTCATGGGACACTGGCGAGACCGCCCTCAGCACAGAAGGCTCTGAAAGCGTTGTTGCGCTTTTTGCGGAGGACTGGCCTTGGAGACAGACTTTAAGCAGGGCCGTATTCTCCTTTCCTTTTTCTCTTTTCTTTTTGCTCTTCCTTCCTATTTCCTTTTTTTTAATATCTCTTTTCTATCATCTTTTATTCCCCTTACCCGCTTTCTCCAGCACAAGGTAGCCAGCAGGTCTGAGAACTGGCTAATCTCCCTGTGTTTCCGCCTATTCCTCCTCCTCCTCCTTGCTTACGAAAAAAAGTGATTACACTTTGAAAAACTAAAATTACGAGGCCTGTTTAACCGACGACCTAGTAGGGCACAAATTCTTATAAAGGGCGGTGATCTATTATAAACATATGGATAATGAATCCCTCTGTCATCGTGAAAAAGATATCGGAGCCATCACATCGCGGTTCCTCTATCGCATCACTGCCGCTTTCGGAAACCTCGAACTCCTTGGCTTCCATTGAAACTTTCTTAGGTAACCTCGACTGGTCGCCTCCATCCCTCGAAGCAGAGTCGGGCAGATCCCGCGTTTCCCGAACTCAGAGGCAGTGGATAAGCGCGCAAACCGAACGTGTGACTCGCTCTCGGAGGAGGAAATGGCAGATGCGAAACCACGTGACTATTGCAAACGTTGGATGTTTTGCCTCTGCAATCGCCTCGACTTTCTCGCTCTTCTCTCTTTTCTTTCTTCTTTATGTCCCCCTCCCCTTCCCGAAGGCGCTTAGTCGTGCTCCCTAAAGGGCTGCAGAAAATAGCGCCTCTTCCTCTTCGCAATCTCTCTCTCTCTCTCTCTCTCTCTCTCGCTCTCTCTCTCTATCCAAAGCTCCCGGCGCTGCCGGGAAGGCCGGCGGACGGGCCGTGGGAAGAGCGTTCGTCGAGACGCCAGCATGAAGTGGCCTAAGTTGTCTAGGTTACGGGGGACTGTCGCCAACAGCAGCGACTCTGTGCTGTGATGACGTGGCGGGAAACGCTTCAATCTCGACGACTTCTCCGACGAGAGGGGTCGGAGCGCCTCAGAGCGCTCCAGGATGGAGGAGAGCGATCGAGAAGAGCTAGCCGAACGCAGGGCGCGCACCCTCTTTCAACCAGCCGAAAACAATGCCACTCGCGACAGAGCTCTAGAGCGCTCTACAACGACCAGCTGACGATGCCATTAATGGCTCCTTCTGATTCGCGCACCACGCGCTCTACGTGAAGAAACAGAAGGCCACAAAAATAGTCGCTGTTCAAACCACCGCGAAGGATAAAGGTCGAGAATGACGCAATCCGGAATGTTAGTGCTCCTGATCAGTGGCACGTTTACCCGGGAAATCTACACCCGGTTATACTCACATACAGCATCTCATCGCAGACTAGACTACGTATCGTCATCCATGCCCTAGAGCAGGGGCTCCCAAACTGTGTTCCGTGGGACGCGGGGGTTCCGCAAACTGCATCTTAGGGTTCCGTGAGCGGCCTAAACGACTCTGACCTCCCCCCCCCCCCACCTGCCTTCGACGAATTTTTACATTAGAGTATGAATTTAGCAATTAAAACCACTACATCCGACCTTGGGTAGTCTTCGCAAGAAAGATCCATCGCGGTAGCGGCGTTCAAGACTCTTTACTGAGCGATTTACGGGGCCTCCAGTGTCTGCGCTGGACGTGTTTCGTTCGTGCTCGCAGAGTGGTCTTACCGAGAATGGATTTCTGTGTCCTGCAAACGGAAAGCAACTTGCAAATGCAGCGGCGTGTCGACTCAACTGCCGACGTGTGACATTGGCCGCGGGTGTATTCTAAGGTCATGCAGGGCGCATATGCGGTAAAAGGCACGTTGACGTCGTCATCAAGGGGTGGTTTCACGGCGCTCTGGGCAGGCACGTTGGGTTTCCCAAGGCCAGCAAGTCTACAAACTCCTGCGTTAGAAATTCGAATCTTTCTGCGGAGCTCAAGGCTGCAAGCCTGGTTGATTGATTCATGGGGTTCAATGTCCAAAAGCGACATTGGGTGCTATCACAGACGCCGTAGCGGAGGGCTCCGTATTCATTTTGACCACTCGATATTCTTTAACGTGCGTCTAAATATATGTACATGAGCAGTTTTACGTTCCGTTTCCATCTAAATGCTGCCAGGAATTGAACCGTCGTCCTCTTGCTCAGCCGCAGTCACGGTGCCACAGCCACGGTGCCACAGAGGCGGGTACGCAGCAAGTCTGCGAGAAGACTCAGCAAACCACTGTAACCCTTAATGCGTCGACTTGTAAACAGTCGAGTTAACGAGGATTATTTCCGCCATTACCGAGTAGTATAGCATGGCCGCATCGATGCACGTATATTTTTCAAAGTCGGCAGAAAAGATAACTAAACGACAAGATTGCTGAAATGCTGCAAGCCAAAAAACAGAACATACCGTTGACAAACTTCTCAAACCGTGATGAATTGAGCCGCGTCAGAAGGGCTGTGGCCTTAACAGGTAAAATCTGGTTGGTTTTTAGGCGATGCTCATTGGCCTTTGCGTATCCCGATAAATTTCAGACGGGCCCCGAGGAACATGACGCGAGACACTCTAATCACATGAGCGTGTCTGCTCGAAGCTCCTTGCTACTTCTACATAAGAATTAGCTTGGACACGCTATATTTACATGACCCACTCATCCAGCTATGCGTGAATTTAATACTGTTTCATAACTACAGGCCCTCTACCTGCGAAATTACTTTTGAGCGATTGTATCACCTGCAAGAAATTTCACGCAAAAACCAAAGTTCAACTTCCGGCACCCCTCCAAAGGGACCCCGTCGTCAGGATAACGCAATTTCTTACACTGGGGACCGACATCGCAGGACCTCTCTATATGTTAAGACGCCGACAATCCGTACTAAGGTTCGTCTTGTCATCTCCACCTGTGCCACGACGCGAAGTTTCATTGAAGAATGGCATGCGGCACGACAGCCGGGGCCTTCATATGCACTATGCCTTTACACCTCTCGTGATCGGTCACGTCAGACCATTTACAGTAACGACTCACGGAAATCGAAAAGGACTTCAGTGGAACAGAAATAATTCTGGAAGACAGACCAAAATGCGGACGCTCAAGTCAATACTGTCTTTCAGATAACAGTTCAGAAGTGAAGTCGTCTGGTGCATCGCCTTAGCACGAAAATCCGCATCAATCCAAGAGGAACACTAGGAAATCTCCGTTGGGCGTTTGCGCTACTTAAGACTACATAATCTCACTGCTTGGCGTCGTGGTAACTTTCCACAACAAACCAGTAGGCGATAAATTGCTTAACGTTGCTGTGCTAACAGAGCTTGCTGTCACAAGTTGCAACGTTCAACGTCGCCCTTTGTCGCGTTGGTGAGCGGTACAGAGCTTGCTTGCTTTCTTTGACTTCAAAGTATATGCCATGTTTGAGGCTATCTTGGCGTTGTTGAACCTGTGCGTTAGCTGCGTGTTCCTTGCGTGCGTATTTATATTCAGATTAGCCACCATAAGTATTTCGGTTTCGGGAGCCACACTCGCGGGAGCTGTCGACGGCACTCGCCGTCTGCTCGAATAATCAGCCATCACCGACGCTCTCGGCGCATTCATTTACATTCGCGACCATTTAGACCCTCCGCGCAGCAGCGTAATTATAAAATCGATGCATCTGAGGAGCGATGCATTCACCTCACCCTTGCCTGCAAAACACCAAAGCAGCTCGTCACGTTAAGATGAGTATTTTCTTTTTTTTTTCCATACTTTACTGAAGTGGATATAGTTCTGTGCATAAATGTAGTCATTGATCTCGTTTAAGGAAGCGAACAGGAATCGGCGTTGTGTGAATGTAGTTACGAAGACTGTACATGGTTCTAAACAAAGGCAAGCACGGAATCACCGGTACGTCGAAGAGCTGAAAACGGCAAATATTTGTTTATTTATTTATTTGTTTATTTATTTATTTATTTAATATGTCCTTACAGGCCTCGTATGAGACATTGGGTAAGTAAGAAGGGCGTCTCAGGACTAAAAGAGTATATATATGGGGCATATAACAAAATATAATATACATACATTATTAATAGGCAGTATAGAAATGTATACGATTTATTTTATACAAACATTAGAGCATTGCATAAAAATAATAGGACCGGTAATGTACATATTAGAGAAAAAACAAAAGATACAGTTCTTTCAGCATACAATGTGAAAAAAAAGATATCCGCTCTAATGTCATAGGACAAAAATACAAGAATAATAAGCAAAATAATGGGCTCATAAACAAGAGATCACATAGAACCCTTACAACTGGAAAACAAATTAAAATGCATTATGCATTTTATCGAAATTAGGCAGTGGAACTTATAAGCTGGCGGAATATATCAAGATTTGAACGTATGTGTGCACGTATGATTGTGTGCGCCTACACCCTGCTATAAAAATACATTCCAGCAGTTGTTGGCCCGACGAAGACAAGGGCTCTTGTAGAAACGTTAACGCCAACCTGAGGCTTCCCTCTTTCGCCTTTTGTTAATGAAGTGAAAGCTGAGCGAGTTTTACCGCGCCTATTTTGATTACTTCAAGTAACTATCTACCTGTGAACCATTCGTCTTGAATGTAACCAAGAGCGATAATAGTAAACCCGTCACAAAAGCTGGAAAATTCTAGGGTTACAGCGGAAGCAGGCTTCGAGTCACTTTCTCGTTTCCGGGACAAGTGTTCCCTGCAAATTGGTAATCAGAATCAACGAAATTCGATCCGCAATCGACACTTTTACTCCAACCATGTAGCTGCGCGCCGCACAGGAAATAATACCTCCTTCGCACGACGAGGTGGTGACCTCTGTCGCGATTCTCATAGTATAGTTTCCCAAAGTGCATCCTTCAACACTGCTATGGCGAAGTGACTAAAATGTGACAACAGCATCAGAACTGATATTATACCTCTCAATTTGCTCGCACGCGCCGTAGACTTAGTCCTATATGTTCAGCAGGCAACACCACCGACAAGCGGAAGCCGCAGTCGGAGTGAACTATTCCGCCGGAACCAAAGTGAGCGGCGCAGGGTACCGCTGCAACACCCGGAAGCATCGATGCCCAGGTTCCGACGCTGCCACGAAGAGACATACAACCAAGCTTCCTCTCCCAGAAACAGCGGCCAAATAGAAAGCAGCAGCGGAGGACAAAATGGGAGAAAGGAATCGTGTTTTAAATTGCGAATCCGGAAACGACTCTATTCTCGCATCTCTCTCTCTCTCTCTCTCTCTCTCCCTCTCTCTCTGCCTCTCCCTTTTCCTTTCAGCTTGCAGCTAACGCAGTCACCATCCGTTGGCAGAAGACAAACTCCCGGGGCGGCGCACGCAAGGCTTTGCTCTGATGTTTCTTGATATTTCTCCCCATACACGCCCTGTTTGCGAAGTTTGGCGGGCTTGGCGATGCCCGAATTTCAAGTCGTCGACGAGCTCCCGTTGAATTCTGAGTGGATGATCTTTCCGACGCGTCGCCTCTCTCGCTTCGGACTCTTTGGCCCGGTGTCTCAACACAACCATGATCTTTTCGTTGTCTTTGCAGTCTTCGTTTTCTTCATGGGCGGTTTGTTTCATTCATATGTTTTTTTTTTCTTTTCACTGTCGGTGCACAACGAGCATACATACGCAGCGCCACCTTTACTCGGTTCCCGATGAAAAGCAGTCCCGCTTTCGCTTCATGCCGTGCGTGTATTGGGAGATCCGTGGCGCTTGGGTGCGCCTGCATTGACCGTCGTTGGAGAGAATTCTACGAGGACGGCGTCCCAACACCGGGCGTCCAGTTCCACTGATCCAATACCGGAGGAGGCGTGCGAAGCACTTCCCGTTTCCCTAAGGATTCCAATTTAACACGATGAAAGTCGCATAAGTTTTATTTTTCACAAGAAACCGGCTCAGATTTGGTTATTTCCTCGCAGACACGATATGAAATAAGACAACATTTCATTCCTTTCTGGCAGACACTGTGTGAGAGAAGATCGAGGGCGGTCACGTTGGGCTGATTCAGAATTCAGAGGACTGTTGCAAAGGTACGAGAAGACTCTCAGTGACCAGAATACTTTTTTTTCCATTTAGTTACATCACATGGACACGTGTGGAAGAGCAACTATTGCGCTCTCTTCGAAGACAGCAAAAAGCTTGTTGTAGCAACAATAAGGTTGTGGCACCAACAAGTGATCAGTTAGGCCAAGAACGAGAAACGGGGCCTGCCGCGGTTCATCAGAAGCGTTAAAAAGAACGAGAAAAGCTGATCAATGAAATTGGGTTAACAGTATCGGGTAAAAATAAAGAGGGGTAGTGTCCTTCATAATCTTTCCTTTTTCTTACCGCTCTCAGTTCTCTCCTCTATATACGCATCCAGGGATGCCGACCGTTGAACTGAACGTCACATTCTTTGAAAGAGACAAAAAATGTTCGGCCGCATGTTACACTCACCTAACACCTGAAGGCGAAAGCCTGCCGCACACTTGGTAATGCATTAAGTTACGTTATCGGAGCGGCCAGACTTCTTACAAGACATAATGAGCTGCAGTGTGAAGTATGCACTGTTCGCTTCACGTGCATGCACGCTGCTGAGCGTTTGTAGCCTCTGCCTTAGGGGGGGTATGAGCCATTGATGATGACGATAATTTTTGTATCACACGACTAGCCGCTTTTTTTTTATTCAAGGCCATCGCGCAATGAGCCACTTGAGGCTTTCGCCTTAATAATAATAGCGCCGCGTAACTCTTATTGCACAGCCAGCGCAGTGCAGCCACAGATGATATCGTGCATGTCAACAACGACTCACGAGGGCGCGCGCACGACATCTTGCCAGTTCATACGCAAAAGAGACTTCGCTTCAACTATAAGACGTCGCTGATTGCGATCGCGCTAAAATGGCACCGAGCCGGCGGGATGAAACAAAGCACCACGAGGGCGGAAGAAGGGAAACGATAAACGACGTTGGGTGGAGGTATCTCTACGCCAAAAAAAGAAAAATAGTAATAGTAATAATAAGCAGTGCGGGAAGCCGAAAGAATGATGATGACGGGCTCCCTTTCGGGCTCGCTGAGGAACGGAGGGCGAAAGAAAGAAAACGAAACCCTTTTGCTACCAACCTCGTTTCCTCCCGCCCGCATTTTTCCTCCTCTCCACGTCGTGAACCACTCGTCTCCTGGCGCAGACAGCTTGGTAGATTGAATAAGCCTTGTTGGGGAGCGCCCCGCCGCGTGGCCGCGCTTCGGAGGCGACTTCAGTTCCCCCTCACCGCCTTTTATGTAAGGAGGAGGAGGGCGCAACGCTTTATTTGTCTTCTTCCTGTTATATACTTTTTCTTCCCCATCCTCCCGACATTTAGGTTTCGATGGAGACCGGCGCAGCGTCGCTTTCTCGCACGGAGACTCATTTATCGGCTCGCACGCAGCAACCCCATACCACAGATCCTCCCCCCCCCCCTCCCTTTCTCTTACCATAGTCTCCGCGGCTTCATGAGCTGCCTACGGGTGCGTCAAGTTTGAGCCACCGGGCAAGAAAAAAGGGTAATGCAGCGAGAAAATGCGAAGGCTCGACAAGGATATAAAAAACCCTAAACGACCATAGGTGACAATGGGCGTTTCGCTTTCGTTCTCTCATTCGCTCACTCACTCAATGAGGGAACTTAAGTCTCCGAAGAAGCCTCACGGCGTTGCGACCCGTGCGCCAAAACAAAAATAGGGGCCAATAATTGAGTCTGCCTCTTTCTCGTCCGCCCTCGCCAGATTGACGTCGGCGGTGGCATGGTGACCCGCGCGGACCTTGGCGGCCGCGAAGACGGCCGACAGCGTGGCGGCTTGGTGGGCGCTATTCTTTTCCCTCGCTGCTGAGCGCGGAAGAATAGGAGCCGTTGAGGGAGGAGAGTCTATGCACACTATATCACCCCCTTATCGCACGAGCTCGCTCAGCTCGAGGGGGAATAATGAATGGCGTTTACAGAAAAGGGGCCGTCGGGTTTGTGCGCGACCGAGGCAGCTTTGTTTTTTCATTCTTTTTTTTTTTTGCCATTGCTGACTGGCTTGGTATAGCGGTGCTTTTCCACGTCTCGATCGGCCCTCCGCCCGCCGCTTCGTGTGTGCGTGTACACGGAAGATGGAAGGCGCTAGAAGATGCCACCGTCCATTGCTTCCGCGGTTCCTTTAGACGCGTATAATGGCCTCGAGATGAGCGAATTTCAACAGCCTTTTTGTTTCGCGACCGCGCATGCGCGCAGGGACAAGGGAAAGGTGCGTGAGCCGACGCTTCAATGAGCGTGGAGATGATAGGCTCTCGCTCTGTTGTTGAGGCAGCGAAACGTCTATTATTTCTAGCTTCCTTTTTTTCTTCTTGCCCCGCGCGTCATTTCGGTCTCATGCGTCGTTTGTCGTGCGTTGGCACACGCCGGTTGCGCGAGCGTTATAACGCTTGTGAATAATGCTTCGGCGGCGTTCGTGATGCAAAGCGTGTGAGACGAGGCAAGATTGATGGGCTTTGTCGATAACAAACGAGATTTTGCTTCTATAACCGTGTATTGAACGTTGTGGCAGCATCTGCCCATTTACCTTTGAATAGTTTCCTTCTCCTTTTTTTGTTAGTCTATGAAACTTTAGAATAATATGACAGGAAAAATACGTAAACTAACCCCGTCTTTGGTCGTCCATTTTTTTACAGCGGAGTAAAAAAAAATTCTGCGATTTTATGTACGAAAACCCCGATATGGTTCTGAGGCACACCGTTTTGGGGGACTTCGCTTGAATTTGAATGCTCGAGAAGGCTAGACATTCATGGTAATGAAAGTGGAATCCTTGCTGGCGCATGTTCCGCGTGGTGTTTTTTACAGAAGCGTAGTGAATGTCTCCTTCGACGAGGCCTTTATTGCCGTAGTGAATACGGAGATTAGCCGGTTCTGTTCCAACGCTACTATACGGGTAGGCGTGAAATGTAAACTACTTACGATAGATGGTTACCATACAGTGGCGTAGCGACGGGGGGGGGGGGGGGGGGGGGTGAGTGCAAGGGCCCAGTGGGGGGGGGGGGGTCATATGCGGCTGAAGATACCCCTCTTTCTGCCGGCTTGACTGGGCGCAAATGGCAAAGAATGCTGCGGTATCCAGTAGCCCATGCTCATGTACCTGATGCGTTGCGACGCAGAATTGTCGGCTAGCTGCAGCTCTATAAACACCGCACGAAATAATAGGACGAATGTGCGGACTAAAAAATTTAATTCGCAAAATAGTCGCTAAACTGCCTGCCTTAGCGGAACGTTTCATGTGGGGTGGGCTCGTGCCGTGCGTTCATGCTGGGAGCAGGCGTTGTAAGGCGTTGAGGCTCTTGGGTCCTTCTTCCGTTCAGAACGCGCAGCGAAGACGAAAAAAGGCAGCAGCAAGAGGGCGTTCAACGAGCGCGCCCGGCGCTCGCGTTTACGGCGAAGCGTTCATTGAGAGCAACGTTGCATAAGTGCGGCCGTCAAAAGTCGCGAATGGGATTCTCTGGGTCGTCTTCAGACTCGGTGCGGCCGAAGAGTTTGGCAGCGTATGACTCGAAAGGCTGTAGTCGCGGGCGCCGCGATGTTCGGCTCGCTTCTACTTCCCCTCTCCTGCTCGCTCCGAGAAGCCGCTGCCAAACCTGCCGTTATGTTTTACGCTTTCCTTCCTACCCAATAAAAACAAGGCTTTATTGATCAGAATGAAGAGAACTCGTAATTGTCATAGCAATGGCGCCCGCGTAGCAGGGAGGCAGGTGGCGTTTTCCGTTTTTCCAATAGGCTGGGGAGATCAGCGTCACTACACACAATTTAATTTTCGTTTTCATTCATAGTTGCCCACAGCAAAAATACTGTGTGCCATAGTACCTACGATTATTTTTGTGAGGTTGTTGTTGGGCAAGATATGAATGTCGGGCTTCAGTTTTGCAAATGCAACATTGCCGCTAAAATTGGTATTAAAAACTATATGAGGATATTTTGTGTTACTTGTGAGGTGAGTCATATTTTCCACGATGCCGCATTTGTATTGGCTGCCCAGCTTTAGTCTGACAGAATATGTACACATGCGCTTCTCACAAGTTATCAGTGCAGCACCCCTTGTTATTTGGCGCACAATAAAAGAGCGTGTATACCTGCAGCATTGGTGATCTCTGGGAAATAAAGCGAACGAGAGGGGGACTCGGGGGACGTGCACAGTATCCAAGGCGACTGTACTGGTGCTGAAAATCGGAAATTGTCGATATCCTCGCCTTTCTCGACTACAACCGGGGGGGAGGTGAAAGAAGACCTATGGGCCCCGGGTGCCAGACTACCTAGCTACGCCACTGCGCACATGATAGAATATGTGTTAGGCGAAGCTTTCGTGAAGTGGTTAAGTGCTATACAACCAAATGAGATACGTACAATTGTTTTTCTTGTCGTCATATTCAGTGTATAATCTTTTGACATGTTTGTATTCATGCACTAGACATCGTTCCCGAGCTATGCCGAAACGCAAACAGCAGTTCATGGGAATAGGCATTTTGAGACAAGGACGCAGTGATGTTTTTCGAGGAAAGAATGATGAGGAAAGGCGTACGCAGTGAGAAGTACCACGCGAAATACGTAAGATCATCGGTTATTCGCCCGTTTCGTTATTGCGTTTGTGGCTACAATGGCATCTGGTGCGTGCGCACATCATCTCGGACGCACGTGACACACTCGGCTGTTCAGCAATACAACAGCAACGTCAACACTCAGCAAGGAAGAGGGAGGAGGATAAAAAGTAGGAGGAGGAAATACAGAAAGAAGGTAGAGTTTTAACCAGAAATACATCGGGTTTGCTACCCAACTTTGGGGGACGGGAGAGAAGGAATTGAAAGAAAATATAGAGGGAAGGGAGGCGGCGGAGAGCTGCGGTGAGCTTGCGCACTCACACCGAGGGCCTGAGTGAGTCAAAGGCATTCACGTAGGCCAGTTGCCCTCAAGATAGACAAAAGGGCCTTCACAGCTTTGTGGGCCGACGAGCGATGGGGACGGTCTTCAAGCAACACCTGCACAGACAACGGCCGATCGTCCAGTCGTCGCAATGCGATGTTTGTCTTTCCGACTGAAATCGATTACATTGGCACAATAAATGTTCGATGTTCTCTTCGACACCGCAGATGTCGCGTGCAGTCGGTCAGTCCAATCAAAGTAGTGTACGCCTTCGTGAAAGCCCCTTACAGCCACAGCCGGTACAGAAGCGATGCCTCCCGTCGGTGAATCCCGGGTGGCGGTCGGAGTTGGAGCGAAGGGTTCAGTTCGGGCAACCTGGTGCGCCTTATATTTGGAGTGTTCCACTCTATGCTAAAGAGAACTCGCGTCCCAGGTGACGAAGCTGCCGTGCAGCGTCTGTTCTGGAAAGAGGAATGCGAACGCTGTGTTGTTCTTGATGTGACTCTCGGGCAGCTTTGTCTGCTTGATCCTTTCCACTGATTCCGTAATGGCCAGGTAGCCACTAGAAAATAATTTCTCGGCCTTTCTGTTTGACATCGTGGCGAAGTTTGAAAATTTCGTATGATAGCTGTTCGTGAGCTCCCCGTCGGAGAACTGACTGCATGCTGTGTAAAGCCGGTCTCGAGTCGCAGAGACTCAAACAGCTGCTCACATCCAGCCATCCGGATAGCAGGGTAGCTACCAACCGCGCCCCATAACTCCTCCCTGAGAACGGCCTCTCGCGACGGGACCGTTCCACACTCCTTCGTCCGCGCACGGGCTCCGTATGGACGGCAGCTAGGCTCCATGCCAAGGGACGCATCGCCTCGCCGGCCTGCAGAAGGTGCGGTGACGCCGAGACCCTCGAGCACCTACTCTGCACCTGTCCTGCATTAGCCCAGGAGCGCGCTCCAGTCACTGCCACCTACCGACGGTATGGACTCCCGGCTACCTCAGAGACACACCTGCTCTTCCCGGCCCGCTACCACCTCCCAGCACTGGCAAGCCTGCTTGAATATGTGTACACAAACGGGCTCCTAGATCGCCAATAGACTTCGGCCTCGCACGGCCTCTGCCCGAGTGCCGGCCATCGCCCCTGGATGATGCTGACGTCCGCTGCCTGAAACCTACTCTCCCTTTCCCCCTCTATCCTCTCATCTTTCTTTCCCCGCCCCCATTCCCCATTACGCTGCGCCGTGCTCCCATATGGGCTGCAGAACTGAGCGTATTTTCCCTCTCCCAAATCACGAAGTCGCAAAACATGGCCCACGTACCAGGACTTTCTGTGTCAGTAAATTTAAGCGCACTGCGCAGAGCTGTGAGTTCCGCAGCCGTGGACGTCGTGACATGTGACGTCTTGAATCGCAGTGTTATTCCTCTCGTCGGTATAAACACAGCACCGCCTGAAGTGGTCGATGAAGTGAACTCCAGTCCTATCCGTCAATATAGATGTGTACGTGGCTACTGTATCTCTCGTGCAACCGGAGTAGGCTCAATTGTTTTTGTGCAAGTGGTGGTAGATCTGACTTTCTATGAAGTCCTGGAATTCTTAGGGGTACTTCAGGACGGCACAAACACCATGGAGGAGACACTAACCTTGCCGCAGGTGTGTACCTCGGTGTAAGCGAGGCACGATATGCACTGACAGTTTTGCTAAATTACCTGCGGGGTCTTCCCGAGGTGAGTGCGGCGAGATGGTGGCAAGGGGTCCGGGCAATGTGCCTGACATGTGCACGCATTGTCTCGACGGCAATGTGCGTCGTGATTGTATAATCTTTAGCAATGGCAATAGTTTCAGTCGTTGACGCACTATGTGGTAATCCAAGGCATACCCTCAAAGCTTGGGCTTCAATGCTCTGAATTGTACGCAAACTGGTTTTGCAGGTGCTGGATATAACACGTAGGCTGTACCAGAGAAACCCAACCAACAACATCCTGTACAGCAGTAACATGGATTGTGTGTACACCCCCCAGCTTTTTCCTGCAAAGAACTTAAACAGATGACGAATAGCGATCAGTCGCTTTTTCACGTGGTTCACGTGAGAAGTCCAGGGCAGGTCTCTGTCAATCACAACCCCCAAGGATTTGTGACATCTGCTGGACGATATAACTTGTCCGTTGATTGATATGCCATGTGCAGACATTGGCTTCCAGGTGAATGCTACCACTGCAAACTTTTCCCACGTCACCTGCAGTCCTTGTTTGCGAAGGTAGCATGATGTCGACGAGGCCACCTTCTGAAGCCGAGTGCGAAGCTGAAGCCGTGTCTCCTCCGACGTCGGCGTAGATAGAGAGTTGAATGGTGCTTCACAGGTCCTCGAGTAGTACAATAAGGGTTAGGTTAAAAAGCGTTGGGCTTAGTACTCCTCCCTGAGGGACTCCGCGCGCGACTACTGTTATATTGGGGTGTCGGACCATCTCGGTTGAGCAGATAGAATGATCGCATCTGTAGGTAGCTACAAACCCTGAGATATATCTTGCCACCAAGTCCTATTGCTTCTGACGCTTTAAGGATGGCTTCATGGGTAACATTATTGTAAGCCCCTTTAACGTCAAGAAACAAGGCAGCAGACAAGCGTTTACAGGCCTTCTGGAATTCGACGTACGTTACCAAATCGACAACGTTGGCTATAAATGAACGGCCGCGCATGAATCCTGTCAACGTGTCTGGATAAATTTCATAGTGCTCTAGGTACCACTCCAGACGCGTAAGAACCCCCCCCCCCATCCGATCCATTACTTTTCCTGCGCAACTAGCAAGCGCGATTGGACGGTATGACCCAATGTCCAAAGGCAACTTGCCAGCTTTCAGAAGCGGAATCAGGCGACTTGACTTCCATTCCTGAGAAACCATGCTAGTCTGCCGCGAGTCGTTGTACAGGAGCAAGAGTGCCTTTCAAACTTGTTCACCAAGGGTACACAGAGCGCGGTACGTAATGCCATCAGGTCCTGGCGCTGAGGAACGCCTGCATAAAGCAAGCTCAGCCTCTAGTCCGTCCAACGAAAAAACGTACTGCACACAGCGATAAGAGAGAGAAAACATTATTTAATAATGGCGCTAGGTTTTCAGAAGCCCTCAGTCCAGAGCCTTGCTGGTGAATTTCAGCAAAGCCTAGGAGGGTTCGCAAGCAAAGCCTCGCTTTCAAACATGCTGAAAGACACTTCTAATTATTTACGCTCGCTGATCATGTCGTGCACTGAAACGCGCATAAACACATTCTGGTTTTACACTGCTTCTATTGTTTTATTTATTGCTATTTTATTGATTTTATATTTTACACTGCTTTTATTTGGAGCCGCAACTTGCATAATTATACTTATTATTTCGTCATTCCTTGCTCTTACGCCCTTCGATACTTCCTTTCCCAGTCTGCCAGGATGAACAGGACGCCGCAAAGTTATTTCTTTATTTATTTTAGCTTCTTATGCGCGCGCACTTCTCTCCAGCCACATGCGACGGCGCGAGATTTTACGCATGAAATGTTTTTAGCTCCCGTTGTCGGTGACCTTAAAGTGCACTTGAGCCAAAAGCCAAAGCCGTTATCCGAGCAAGTTGACAAGAAAATTTATTCACCCGTAGGCACGCGTACAACTGTGTTATGAACGTAAAGGACAATCTAACGTATATCCCATGTAATACATCATACTTGATATAAACAAAACAGATGAGCAAATCAAATAGCAAATGGCGTCTGCTTGACACTGGTTTTGCCACACACAAAAAAAGAAGAAAAAGAAGCATCATTACTGCATACATGCAAAAACATTATTGTCAGCCTCGAATTCATTAATAACACCCCGGGCACACCCAAGTATAAAGTCTCTACTCAGCAAACAGATTTTGGTCATCATTCTGGCTATAGGAAGACTCTGACTCGGGAGGCGTTTAGGTACCGCGTAGACCAGCGGCGAAGAAACTCGGCGTCAATGAGTTTGAACAGCTGTTCTTCAAGATGACCCCATACTATCACCCGTAGTTTTCGCACTCTGAGGTACATTGCTCTATTTGACTGCCGAGATCGTCCTGCAATGTTGCGGAAGCACCACAAAACGTAGCTAGCACTGTAGTAGACGAGACTCTCAAACCGATCTCGCCGCTATGGTGGCCGCATGATGGATATTCCAAATATTCTTGCAACCAGCTTCCAGAAGGTGTATCCTACAGCGCACTCTTTTACTACATACCTGTTGGTCTGTGTTTGTGCGCAATGTATGCATTTATCATTCGCTGCCATATCCCGGCGTTCAAACCTGTCTCCTGTAGGTAGAATTACCCACTGATTTTGCCAATGAAAATCCTTCGCTTGGGAGGGCAAATCAGGTGAAAGCACGGCTGTCCATGTTTGTGCAGTAGCTGTCCCTGGAGGTACAGCTGTCTCAGACAACATTTCACAAAGCCTTGAAACTGGTGTCGCACACCAATTTGTACTTCTTAGCTGGCTGGCTTTGTAAGCGCGCAGCCGCCGCATACTGCGGTGCTATCGTTACCGCTGTCGGAAGCGAGTTGCCTGTACTCTGCGATATAAGCGTTCGACAGTAATGGCCCAGCCAATAAAGGAGCAGTGGCCTACCTAGGTACTCATCAACATCAAATAGGTCACATGTACTCTTAATGTACAGCAGCCTACCAATTGTAACTATGCACGGCAAGCGCCATCCTCCAGTGGATTTCGGCAGGCGCAAAAATTGCTGCGCTACGTATTGCGACTTGTTTAGCCAGAACCATGAGAATATAAGTGAGTTTATTACGTGTACTGTTGATGACGCCTGGAGAGCTCCCTTGCAGCAGACCATAGTGTACTGCACAATACGTTCTTGATAAAGAAAGTCATTTCTGCTAGTGGTAGTGGCGACGCAGTCACTGCTTCCGAGTGTTTTTTTAATGGAGCTGACAATGTCTCGCCACGTGTGAGCTGTAACACTACTTGTGCAAAATTTGACGCCTTGTATATGCATATACTCGGTCTGTTTAATGTTTCCTGGTAATTCCATCGCAGTGTGACCTAGAGTTAATGCGTTACATTTCTTCATATTTATTTTGCCCATTGACATTGAAGCATATTGATTATAAATACGAAATACTTCTACGAGACTGTCCCCATCCCGTAAGATCAAAGTAATGTCATCCGCATACGCTGATACCTTTATGCACCCTGTTCCCGGCATAGGAAGACCTCTTACAAGTGGGCTCTCGCTAAAACGCCGTAACAGCGGGTCAATCGCAAGCACGAACAATATAGGTGACAAAGGACAGCACTGCCGCACTCCCATTGTCACATCAAACCTAAGTGTCAAAATGCTGTTAAGTAATAGCTCAGCTGTTGTTCCCGAGTATAACATCCACAGGATACCGACAAAATAAGTTATAGCACCGCAAAAGCTCACATAAGTTCTGGTGTTCTAAGCGGTCGAACGCTTTGGCTTGGTCCAAGCTTACCCATACTCCTGAAGCTTCACGTTCTATTGTGTTTTGTATGATTTCACGAGTTATGCTGAGAGACGATAATATATTCTGACCAGGCACGGAACAAGTTTGGTGCACACTGACTATTTTCGGCAATGATACCTTCATGCGATTTACAAGAAGGGTTGTCGATATCTTATAGTCTGTGTTGAGCAGCGTTATAGGCCTCGAGGATGAGGGTTCTCCAAGGCTGGAGTCTGGCTTTGACAAGAGCATCACGCCGCCCCGAATAAACGATTTAGGAATACCTTCTCGTACAAGAATTCCGTTAAGGAGTGATACTAAGGCAGTGCTTAATTCTGCCCAGCAAGACCAGCAAAATTCGACTGGTAAGTCATCTGGACCGGGTGTTGATCCGCTGTTCAGAGGTCGGATAACATCAAAAACTTCTCGCAAATTTGTTGCAGACAATAAATTCTTGCCTTCTGTGTTTTCTACTTGGTGTAGGTTATCACAAAACCCGAAATTTCTTACCTAAGCATTGTACATTCTAAATACTTTCTGATGAGAATGCGTCAGAGAACCAGTACCAAAATATTATTTCGATATCTTGCCTCGCACGGCTCTTTGTGTCATCTTCTAGTATAACCTTTTCAACAAAATAGTTGCCATTTTTCCTCGTTCTGGACGTACGAGCCAGCCGCAGCAACTCAGGATCAGAAATACGCCTGTTCGTCATCCACGCCTTTGCATAGGTGCAACTGTACCAGCTCATAAGCCTATGGTATACTTCACGCTGGTGATCTAGGTACTCGCACATTAACTGGGTTTGGGAGCCATCGTCTCGTACTATTCTTATCCTTCTCAAGCACTCACAAAACTGCTCAGTCTCTTTTCTTTTTTCGTTTCTTGCAAGCTACTATGCATGCTGACTTCCAGCTTTTCTTTAAAGTGTCCCACGCTTTGATACTACATACATAATCACATACTGTTGTAGCTACTGATAATTTTAGTTCGGTTAAGTTCACCTGGTCAGGCAAAGAAGCAATGTCTAGTTTCCACATATCGGTGCGTTCATCTGGGCTTCCTTCGAGGTTCAACACGACAGCGAAAGCTCGATGATTTGAAATGTGTCCGGCGTCTGCGGGCAGATTGAGGATACTGCATTGGATAGTTTGCGTTGTTAATTCACGTGGGGAAATACATTCGACCTAAATGACATTGCGATTGCCTTCTCTGCCATGTGGCCCCAAAACTTCCACTATGTATATTTATCCAGGCATCTGATAAACTGTATTCTTTCATTATACGAGATAATTCAGCTGCATGCACATTGAAAGCGTTTTGTCTTGCCCCTCGTGAGTTGTGGATGGGATCTAGTACGCAGTTAAAATCGCCAACGAGAAATAATGGGTGGTTGCCTAACAAAAATGAGGAGAATCTTGCAAAGAAGTCATTGCGGCCTCAACGTACGGCTGGTCCACAGACATTCAATGCCCGAACTTTCCTCTCGCCCCAGAAAAAAAATCAAAAGCTATTACACGACCTTCTAAATCAAATAGGCGGCGACTTCCATGTAGAAGCACCCTACGAAAAACCACCACTTCTACACCGTTACATCGCCCGGGCCCATATGAAACATATGCTTTCACAGAAAATTCATCACAAAACCTTCTAACTTCCTGCTTGTTTCTTAAGGTGCACACCTGAAGAAAAAGGAGGTCGTCTTCTTTCTCGCAGGCGAAATGAATTACTTCTCTCTGCTCATCTCTGCTACGAAATCTTTGTGCGTTAAGTGTCATTATGTGCAAATACATGGTGAGTTACTTGCGTACAGAAATAGACTGAGAAAATGACTTACCGCAAATAAGTTGCGCACTGAATCGGCGTCCTACATAATTGCAACAGCCAGAAGACGGCAAAGTAAAAAAATGACATAGGCGTATCACAGCAGCGAACGCGAAACAGGCACTGCTCATGTTTTTCAAACAGGTTAGCCGCAAGCAAGCTGATTCCTAAAATACCAAGGTTGCAGAGGGGCTCACAGGGACGGGAACGCGAAGTCTGCGCCAAACATCGTTCCGTCAGCGCTGCCTCAGCTTCGTATCGTCAGAAGAAACGGAGCCCTTACAGGCAGCAGAAGCGGTGCAAGACGCCATCGTTATTACGTCTCCGAATCGGCGACAACGTCCATGGTATTGGTGTCTCGTGGCATTTTCTTGCATTTCTTGGAGGGTGTCGCCGTTGGTTATGATGACGTGGAACTCTCTGAAGACAGCATTCTATTGGGGTCTTCTGACGCCGTTTGTGAGCGGGTGCGGCTCTCATTCACCGCTGTACTAGTAACATCCGCAAGTGCTGTGGTTGTCTTGTGAACCGGGGTGACCCTCGACGGACCGGCCGAGACTTCGGGGATACCGAGATGACATGTATCTGCGCCCTCGCTAGCGTTCGGTGATGTAGCACATGTAAGAAGCCGTTCTCGCTGTGACAGCGTAAACTGGGCGTCTAACGCAGGCTCCTCATGGTCTTCCGTGGCAGACGACGCCATTGTGGCAGGTAACGTCTCCTCGCTCTCTTCATCAGTAAAGGGAAAAGACGCACCGTCGCTGGCATCGGGGTACGCTGGCGTCGGTGCCACTGGTGCACTTTCTTTTCCTGGTTGATCGGTGGCTTGCGTCTGTGTTGTCACTTCAGGTGTATTGAATTCCAGAGGTGACCGGGTAGGCGTTGCCCGTGTCACTGCAGCAGCATACGAACGTGTTAGTACACAGTCAACAGTGGCGGGCTCGCCATTGCAACGTCTGCATGGTGCATTGCACGTTGCAGTCGTATGGCAGAAATTGTCACATCGGGCGCATCGAGATGATGCGCAGGAGGTCCTAAAATGACCTTCTGCTCCTTACTTGGAGCACACCCTCTTCATTCCTTTGTGTTGCAGCATTACCCGAAAGCCAGTCACCATGATGGAATTCGGTGGAGGTTTTACCATCTCGAGATTGACCAGTCAGCTGCCATTGCCGATGGCCGTCCTGTCCTTAAAAACAACGTCAGAAATACATCGGCACTTCCATACCGTCCGAGTGGAGCAATCAGGGCGTTGTCACTGGCACAGGATGGAAGACGATACACCGTCACATACACCATTGGAGTGTTCATGCGTTCCAGCGGTACGACCTTGTTCGCACGCCACGCTGCGTGGTGCCTCCTCCAGGCGATTTTCTTCTTCTAGCTGGCCAGCGTCTATATGAACCTGTGCACAGTATGGCGAATTGCGGTGTGGGGCGGTGTGACGTGGTGGGGTGCACCGTTGCGAACATGCACTACACCAATTTCAGACTGTGGCTGGTATCATCTCCAACCAATCTGCTTTGCCGGTTGCCATTTCA